>NW_027477548.1:0-65643 GCF_051020955.1 Megalopta genalis | reverse complement strand
TCATGTGTTTCGAATGGATTTGAAGCTAACTCGTTCGTTTCGCCTGCATTTTATGCTATATCACTAATACACAAGTGTTTGAAGCTAAATCATTTGTTTCGCATGGATTTGAAGCTAAATCTTCTACATCGTATCGACTTGAAGCTAAATCATGTTTTCCGCTTGGATTTGAAGCTAAACCGTCTACGTCGCATTGATTTGAAACTAAATCATATTTTTGTATGGCTTTGATGCTAACTCGTTTGTTTCTCCTGTATTTGAAGCTATATCACTTATATCGCAAGTATCTGCACCTACATCATTTGTTTCGCATGGATTTGAAGCTAAGCCTTCTATTTCGCATGGATTTAAAGCTAAATGATGTGTATCGCATGGATTTTGAAGCTAACTCGTTCGTTCCGCCTGCATTTGATGCTATATCACTTTTATCGCAAGTGTTTGAAGCTAAATCATGTGTTTCGAATGGATTTGAAGCTAACTCGTTCGTTTCGCCTGCATTTGATGCTATATCACTTATATCGCAAGTATCTAAACCTAAATCATTTGTTTCGGTTGGATTGAAGCTAACCCTTCTACAACGCATTGATTTGAAGATAAATCATGTGTTTCGCATGGATTTGAAGGTAACTCTATAGTTTCGCCTGCATTTGAAACTGTATCATTTATATCGCAAGTATTTGAAGCTAAATCATTTGTGTCGCATGGATTTGAAGCTAACGCATCTACATCGCATTGAATTGAAGCTAAATCAAGTATTTCGCTTGGATTTGAAGCTAACTCGTTTGATTCGCCCGCATTTGAAGCTATATCAATATATCGCAAGTATTTGAAGCTAAATCATTTGTGTCGCATGGATTTGAAGCTAAAGCATCTACATCGCATTGAATTGAAGCTAAATCAAGTATATCGCTTGGATTTGAAGCTATACCTACTACATCGCTTTGATTTGAAACTAAATCCTGTGCTTTGCATGGATTTGATGCTAACTCGTTTAATTCCCCTGCATTTGAAGCTATTTCAGTTATATCGCAAGTAGCTGATGTTAAATCATTTGTTTCGTATGGATTTGAAGGTAAACCTTCTACATCGCATTGATTTAGAGCCAAGTCATGCGTTTCTCATGGATTTGAAGCTGCCTCGTTTGTTTCTCCTGCATTTGCAGCTGTATCACTTATTTCGCAAGTATCTGATGCTAAATCATTTGTTTCGCATGGATTTGAAGCTGAATCTTGTACGTCGCATTGATTTGCAGCTAAATCATTTGTTTCGCATGGATTTGAAGCGATGCCTTCTACTTCGCATTGATTTGAAGCTAAATCATTTGTGTCGCATGGATTTGAAACTAAATCTTCCACATAGCATTGATTTGAAGCTTAATCATGAGTTTTGCATGTATTTGAAGATAACTCGATTGTGTCCCCTGCATTTGAAGCTGTATCACTTATATCGCAAGTATCTGATGCTAAATCATATTTTTCGCGTGGATGTGCAGCTAAACCTTCTACATCGCATTGATTTGCATCTAAATTCTGTGTTTCGCATGGATTTGAAGCTAACTCGTTTGTTTCGCATGCAGTTGAATCTATATCACCTATATCCCATGTGTTCGTAGCTCAATCTTTTGTTTCGCATGGATCTGAAGCTAAACCTTCTACATGCCATTAATTTGAAGCTAAATCACATGTTTCGCATGGATATGGAGCTGACTCGTTTTTTTCTCCTTCATTTGAAGCTATATCACTTATATTGCAAGTATCTGAACCTAAATCATTTGTTTCGCATGGATTTGAAGCTAAGCCTCCTACTTCGCATTGATTTGAAGCTAAATCATGTGTACCGCATGGATTTTGAAGCTAACTCGTTTGATTCGTCTGCATTTGACGCTATATCACTTATATCCCAATTTTTGAAGCTAATCATGTGTAACGCATGGAATTGAATTTAACTTGTTTCGCCCGTGTTTGAAGCTATATCACTTATACCGCAAGTATCTGAACCTAAATCATTTGTTTCGCATGGATTTGAAGTTAAGCCTTCTACTTCGCATTGATTTGAACCTAAATCATGTGTTTCGCATGGATTTGAATCTAACTCGTTCGTTTCGCCTGCATTTGATGCTATATCACTTATATCGCAAGTATCTAAACCTAAATCATTTGTTTCGGTTGGATTTGAAGCTAACCCTTCTACAACGCATTGATTTGAAGATAAATCATGTGTTTCGCATGGATTTGAATGTAACTCGATAGTTTCGCCTGCATTTGAAACTATATCATTTATATCGCAAGTATTTGAAGCTAAATCATTTGTGTCGCATGGATTTGATGCTAAAGCATCTACAGCGCATTGAATTGAAGCTAAATCAAGTATATCGCTTGGATTTGAAGCTAACTCGTTTGATTCGCCCGCATTTGAAGCTATATCAATATATCGCATGTATCTGAACCTCAATCATTTGTTTCACATGGATTTGAAGTTAAGCCTTCTACTTCGTATCAATTGGAAGCTAAATGATATGTATCGCATGGATTTTGAAACTACCCCGTTTGATTCGTCTGCAATTGCAGCTATATCACATATATCCCAAGTGTTTGAAGCTAAATCATTTGTTTCGCATGGATTTGAAGCTAAACCTTCTACATCGCATTGATTTGAAGCTAAATCATGTGTTTCGCTTGGATTTGAAGCTAAACCTTCTACATCGCATTGATTTGAAGCTAAATCATGTGTTTTGCATGGATTTGATGCTAACTCGTTTGTTTCCCCCGCATTTGAAGCTATATCAGTTATATCGCAAGTATCTGATGCTAAATCATTTGTTTCGCATGGATTTGAAGCTAAGCCTTCTACTTCGCATGG
This sequence comes from Megalopta genalis, assembly GCF_051020955.1. NCBI lineage: Eukaryota > Metazoa > Arthropoda > Insecta > Hymenoptera > Halictidae > Megalopta > Megalopta genalis. Next base: position 62,784 of record NW_027477548.1, on the reverse strand, counting down.
ATTTAAAGCTAAATGATGTTTACCGCATGGATTTTGAAGCTAACTCTTTTGTTTCGCCTGCATTTGAAGCTACATCATTAATATCGCAAGTATTTGAAGCTAAATCATTTGTGTCGCATGGATTTGAAGGTAACTCGTTAGTTTCGCCTGCATTTGAAGCTATATCAGTTACATCGCAAGTATCTGAACCTAAATCATTTGTTTCGCATGGATTTGAAGCTATGTCTTCTATTTCGCATGGATTTAAAGATAAATTATGTGTATCGCATGGATTTTGAAGCTATCTCGTTTGATTCCTCTGCATTTGAAGCTATATCACTTATATCCCAAGTGTTTGATGCTAAATCATTTGTTTCTCATGGATTTGAAACTAAACCTTCTACTTCGCATGGATTTAAAGCTAAATGATGTGTATCGCATGGATTTTGAAGCTAACTCGTTTGATTCGTCTGCATTTGAAGCAATATCACTTATATGCCAAGTGTTTGATGCTAAATAATTTGTTTCGCATGTATTTGAAGCTAAACCTTCTACATCGCATTGATTTGCAGCTAAATCATGTGTTTCGAATGGATTTGAAGCTAACTCGTTCGTTTCGCCTGCATTTGATGCTATATCACTTATATCGCAAGTATCTAAACCTAAATCATTTGTTTCGGTTGGATTTGAAGCTAACCCTTCTACAACGCATTGATTTGAAGATAAATCATGTGTTTCGCATGGATTTGAAGGTAACTCTATAGTTTCGCCTGCATTTGAAACTGTATCATTTATATCGCAAGTATTTGAAGCTAAATCATTTGTGTCGCATGGATTTGAAGCTAACGCATCTACATCGCATTGAATTGAAGCTAAATCAAGTATTTCGCTTGGATTTGAAGCTAACTCGTTTGATTCGCCCGCATTTGAAGCTATATCAATATATCGCAAGTATTTGAAGCTAAATCATTTGTGTCGCATGGATTTGAAGCTAAAGCATCTACATCGCATTGAATTGAAGCTAAATCAAGTATATCGCTTGGATTTGAAGCTATACCTACTACATCGCTTTGATTTGAAACTAAATCCTGTGCTTTGCATGGATTTGATGCTAACTCGTTTAATTCCCCTGCATTTGAAGCTATTTCAGTTATATCGCAAGTAGCTGATGTTAAATCATTTGTTTCGTATGGATTTGAAGGTAAACCTTCTACATCGCATTGATTTAGAGCCAAGTCATGCGTTTCTCATGGATTTGAAGCTGCCTCGTTTGTTTCTCCTGCATTTGCAGCTGTATCACTTATTTCGCAAGTATCTGATGCTAAATCATTTGTTTCGCATGGATTTGAAGCTAAATCTTGTACGTCGCATTGATTTGCAGCTAAATCATTTGTTTCGCATGGATTTGAAGCGATGCCTTCTACTTCGCATTGATTTGAAGCTAAATCATTTGTGTCGCATGGATTTGAAACTAAATCTTCCACATAGCATTGATTTGAAGCTTAATCATGAGTTTTGCATGTATTTGAAGATAACTCGATTGTGTCCCCTGCATTTGAAGCTGTATCACTTATATCGCAAGTATCTGATGCTAAATCATATTTTTCGCGTGGATGTGCAGCTAAACCTTCTACATCGCATTGATTTGCATCTAAATTCTGTGTTTCGCATGGATTTGAAGCTAACTCGTTTGTTTCGCATGCAGTTGAATCTATATCACCTATATCCCATGTGTTCGTAGCTCAATCTTTTGTTTCGCATGGATCTGAAGCTAAACCTTCTACATGCCATTAATTTGAAGCTAAATCACATGTTTCGCATGGATATGGAGCTGACTCGTTTTTTTCTCCTTCATTTGAAGCTATATCACTTATATTGCAAGTATCTGAACCTAAATCATTTGTTTCGCATGGATTTGAAGCTAAGCCTCCTACTTCGCATTGATTTGAAGCTAAATCATGTGTACCGCATGGATTTTGAAGCTAACTCGTTTGATTCGTCTGCATTTGACGCTATATCACTTATATCCCAATTTTTGAAGCTAATCATGTGTAACGCATGGAATTGAATTTAACTTGTTTCGCCTGTGTTTGAAGCTATATCACTTATACCGCAAGTATCTGAACCTAAATCATTTGTTTCGCATGGATTTGAAGTTAAGCCTTCTACTTCGCATTGATTTGAACCTAAATCATGTGTTTCGCATGGATTTGAATCTAACTCGTTCGTTTCGCCTGCATTTGATGCTATATCACTTATATCGCAAGTATCTAAACCTAAATCATTTGTTTCGGTTGGATTTGAAGCTAACCCTTCTACAACGCATTGATTTGAAGATAAATCATGTGTTTCGCATGGATTTGAATGTAACTCGATAGTTTCGCCTGCATTTGAAACTATATCATTTATATCGCAAGTATTTGAAGCTAAATCATTTGTGTCGCATGGATTTGATGCTAAAGCATCTACAGCGCATTGAATTGAAGCTAAATCAAGTATATCGCTTGGATTTGAAGCTAACTCGTTTGATTCGCCCGCATTTGAAGCTATATCAATATATCGCAAGTATCTGAACCTAAATCATTTGTTTCACATGGATTTGAAGTTAAGCCTTCTACTTCGTATCAATTGGAAGCTAAATGATATGTATCGCATGGATTTTGAACCTACCCCGTTTGATTCGTCTGCAATTGCAGCTATATCACATATATCCCAAGTGTTTGAAGCTAAATCATTTGTTTCGCATGGATTTGAAGCTAAACCTTCTACATCGCATTGATTTGAAGCTAAATCATGTGTTTCGCTTGGATTTGAAGCTAAACCTTCTACATCGCATTGATTTGAAGCTAAATCATGTGTTTTGCATGGATTTGATGCTAACTCGTTTGTTTCCCCCGCATTTGAAGCTATATCAGTTATATCGCAAGTATCTGATGCTAAATCATTTGTTTCGCATGGATTTGAAGCTAAGCCTTCTACTTCGCATGGATTTAAAGCTAAATGATGTTTACCGCATGGATTTTGAAGCTAACTCTTTTGTTTCGCCTGCATTTGAAGCTACATCATTAATATCGCAAGTATTTGAAGCTAAATCATTTGTGTCGCATGGATTTGAAGGTAACTCGTTAGTTTCGCCTGCATTTGAAGCTATATCAGTTACATCGCAAGTATCTGAACCTAAATCATTTGTTTCGCATGGATTTGAAGCTATGTCTTCTATTTCGCATGGATTTAAAGATAAATTATGTGTATCGCATGGATTTTGAAGCTATCTCGTTTGATTCCTCTGCATTTGAAGCTATATCACTTATATCCCAAGTGTTTGATGCTAAATCATTTGTTTCTCATGGATTTGAAACTAAACCTTCTACTTCGCATGGATTTAAAGCTAAATGATGTGTATCGCATGGATTTTGAAGCTAACTCGTTTGATTCGTCTGCATTTGAAGCAATATCACTTATATGCCAAGTGTTTGATGCTAAATAATTTGTTTCGCATGTATTTGAAGCTAAACCTTCTACATCGCATTGATTTGCAGCTAAATCATGTGTTTCGAATGGATTTGAAGCTAACTCGTTCGTTTCGCCTGCATTTTATGCTATATCACTAATACACAAGTGTTTGAAGCTAAATCATTTGTTTCGCATGGATTTGAAGCTAAATCTTCTACATCGTATCGACTTGAAGCTAAATCATGTTTTCCGCTTGGATTTGAAGCTAAACCGTCTACGTCGCATTGATTTGAAACTAAATCATATTTTTTGTATGGCTTTGATGCTAACTCGTTTGTTTCTCCTGTATTTGAAGCTATATCACTTATATCGCAAGTATCTGCACCTACATCATTTGTTTCGCATGGATTTGAAGCTAAGCCTTCTATTTCGCATGGATTTAAAGCTAAATGATGTGTATCGCATGGATTTTGAAGCTAACTCGTTCGTTCCGCCTGCATTTGATGCTATATCACTTTTATCGCAAGTGTTTGAAGCTAAATCATTTGTTTCGCATGGATTTGAATCTAACTCGTTCGTTTCGCCTGCATTTGATGCTATATCACTTATATCGCAAGTATCTAAACCTAAATCATTTGTTTCGGTTGGATTTGAAGCTAACCCTTCTACAACGCATTGATTTGAAGATAAATCATGTGTTTCGCATGGATTTGAATGTAACTCGATAGTTTCGCCTGCATTTGAAACTATATCATTTATATCGCAAGTATTTGAAGCTAAATCATTTGTGTCGCATGGATTTGATGCTAAAGCATCTACAGCGCATTGAATTGAAGCTAAATCAAGTATATCGCTTGGATTTGAAGCTAACTCGTTTGATTCGCCCGCATTTGAAGCTATATCAATATATCGCAAGTATCTGAACCTAAATCATTTGTTTCACATGGATTTGAAGTTAAGCCTTCTACTTCGTATCAATTGGAAGCTAAATGATATGTATCGCATGGATTTTGAACCTACCCCGTTTGATTCGTCTGCAATTGCAGCTATATCACATATATCCCAAGTGTTTGAAGCTAAATCATTTGTTTCGCATGGATTTGAAGCTAAACCTTCTACATCGCATTGATTTGAAGCTAAATCATGTGTTTCGCTTGGATTTGAAGCTAAACCTTCTACATCGCATTGATTTGAAGCTAAATCATGTGTTTTGCATGGATTTGATGCTAACTCGTTTGTTTCCCCCGCATTTGAAGCTATATCAGTTATATCGCAAGTATCTGATGCTAAATCATTTGTTTCGCATGGATTTGAAGCTAAGCCTTCTACTTCGCATGGATTTAAAGCTAAATGATGTTTACCGCATGGATTTTGAAGCTAACTCTTTTGTTTCGCCTGCATTTGAAGCTACATCATTAATATCGCAAGTATTTGAAGCTAAATCATTTGTGTCGCATGGATTTGAAGGTAACTCGTTAGTTTCGCCTGCATTTGAAGCTATATCAGTTACATCGCAAGTATCTGAACCTAAATCATTTGTTTCGCATGGATTTGAAGCTATGTCTTCTATTTCGCATGGATTTAAAGATAAATTATGTGTATCGCATGGATTTTGAAGCTATCTCGTTTGATTCCTCTGCATTTGAAGCTATATCACTTATATCCCAAGTGTTTGATGCTAAATCATTTGTTTCTCATGGATTTGAAACTAAACCTTCTACTTCGCATGGATTTAAAGCTAAATGATGTGTATCGCATGGATTTTGAAGCTAACTCGTTTGATTCGTCTGCATTTGAAGCAATATCACTTATATGCCAAGTGTTTGATGCTAAATAATTTGTTTCGCATGTATTTGAAGCTAAACCTTCTACATCGCATTGATTTGCAGCTAAATCATGTGTTTCGAATGGATTTGAAGCTAACTCGTTCGTTTCGCCTGCATTTGATGCTATATCACTTATATCGCAAGTATCTAAACCTAAATCATTTGTTTCGGTTGGATTTGAAGCTAACCCTTCTACAACGCATTGATTTGAAGATAAATCATGTGTTTCGCATGGATTTGAAGGTAACTCTATAGTTTCGCCTGCATTTGAAACTGTATCATTTATATCGCAAGTATTTGAAGCTAAATCATTTGTGTCGCATGGATTTGAAGCTAACGCATCTACATCGCATTGAATTGAAGCTAAATCAAGTATTTCGCTTGGATTTGAAGCTAACTCGTTTGATTCGCCCGCATTTGAAGCTATATCAATATATCGCAAGTATTTGAAGCTAAATCATTTGTGTCGCATGGATTTGAAGCTAAAGCATCTACATCGCATTGAATTGAAGCTAAATCAAGTATATCGCTTGGATTTGAAGCTATACCTACTACATCGCTTTGATTTGAAACTAAATCCTGTGCTTTGCATGGATTTGATGCTAACTCGTTTAATTCCCCTGCATTTGAAGCTATTTCAGTTATATCGCAAGTAGCTGATGTTAAATCATTTGTTTCGTATGGATTTGAAGGTAAACCTTCTACATCGCATTGATTTAGAGCCAAGTCATGCGTTTCTCATGGATTTGAAGCTGCCTCGTTTGTTTCTCCTGCATTTGCAGCTGTATCACTTATTTCGCAAGTATCTGATGCTAAATCATTTGTTTCGCATGGATTTGAAGCTAAATCTTGTACGTCGCATTGATTTGCAGCTAAATCATTTGTTTCGCATGGATTTGAAGCGATGCCTTCTACTTCGCATTGATTTGAAGCTAAATCATTTGTGTCGCATGGATTTGAAACTAAATCTTCCACATAGCATTGATTTGAAGCTTAATCATGAGTTTTGCATGTATTTGAAGATAACTCGATTGTATCCCCTGCATTTGAAGCTGTATCACTTATATCGCAAGTATCTGATGCTAAATCATATTTTTCGCGTGGATGTGCAGCTAAACCTTCTACATCGCATTGATTTGCATCTAAATTCTGTGTTTCGCATGGATTTGAAGCTAACTCGTTTGTTTCGCATGCAGTTGAATCTATATCACCTATATCCCATGTGTTCGTAGCTCAATCTTTTGTTTCGCATGGATCTGAAGCTAAACCTTCTACATGCCATTAATTTGAAGCTAAATCACATGTTTCGCATGGATATGGAGCTGACTCGTTTTTTTCTCCTTCATTTGAAGCTATATCACTTATATTGCAAGTATCTGAACCTAAATCATTTGTTTCGCATGGATTTGAAGCTAAGCCTCCTACTTCGCATTGATTTGAAGCTAAATCATGTGTACCGCATGGATTTTGAAGCTAACTCGTTTGATTCGTCTGCATTTGACGCTATATCACTTATATCCCAATTTTTGAAGCTAATCATGTGTAACGCATGGAATTGAATTTAACTTGTTTCGCCTGTGTTTGAAGCTATATCACTTATACCGCAAGTATCTGAACCTAAATCATTTGTTTCGCATGGATTTGAAGTTAAGCCTTCTACTTCGCATTGATTTGAACCTAAATCATGTGTTTCGCATGGATTTGAATCTAACTCGTTCGTTTCGCCTGCATTTGATGCTATATCACTTATATCGCAAGTATCTAAACCTAAATCATTTGTTTCGGTTGGATTTGAAGCTAACCCTTCTACAACGCATTGATTTGAAGATAAATCATGTGTTTCGCATGGATTTGAATGTAACTCGATAGTTTCGCCTGCATTTGAAACTATATCATTTATATCGCAAGTATTTGAAGCTAAATCATTTGTGTCGCATGGATTTGATGCTAAAGCATCTACAGCGCATTGAATTGAAGCTAAATCAAGTATATCGCTTGGATTTGAAGCTAACTCGTTTGATTCGCCCGCATTTGAAGCTATATCAATATATCGCAAGTATCTGAACCTAAATCATTTGTTTCACATGGATTTGAAGTTAAGCCTTCTACTTCGTATCAATTGGAAGCTAAATGATATGTATCGCATGGATTTTGAACCTACCCCGTTTGATTCGTCTGCAATTGCAGCTATATCACATATATCCCAAGTGTTTGAAGCTAAATCATTTGTTTCGCATGGATTTGAAGCTAAACCTTCTACATCGCATTGATTTGAAGCTAAATCATGTGTTTCGCTTGGATTTGAAGCTAAACCTTCTACATCGCATTGATTTGAAGCTAAATCATGTGTTTTGCATGGATTTGATGCTAACTCGTTTGTTTCCCCCCGCATTTGAAGCTATATCAGTTATATCGCAAGTATCTGATGCTAAATCATTTGTTTCGCATGGATTTGAAGCTAAGCCTTCTACTTCGCATGGATTTAAAGCTAAATGATGTTTACCGCATGGATTTTGAAGCTAACTCTTTTGTTTCGCCTGCATTTGAAGCTACATCATTAATATCGCAAGTATTTGAAGCTAAATCATTTGTGTCGCATGGATTTGAAGGTAACTCGTTAGTTTCGCCTGCATTTGAAGCTATATCAGTTACATCGCAAGTATCTGAACCTAAATCATTTGTTTCGCATGGATTTGAAGCTATGTCTTCTATTTCGCATGGATTTAAAGATAAATTATGTGTATCGCATGGATTTTGAAGCTATCTCGTTTGATTCCTCTGCATTTGAAGCTATATCACTTATATCCCAAGTGTTTGATGCTAAATCATTTGTTTCTCATGGATTTGAAACTAAACCTTCTACTTCGCATGGATTTAAAGCTAAATGATGTGTATCGCATGGATTTTGAAGCTAACTCGTTTGATTCGTCTGCATTTGAAGCAATATCACTTATATGCCAAGTGTTTGATGCTAAATAATTTGTTTCGCATGTATTTGAAGCTAAACCTTCTACATCGCATTGATTTGCAGCTAAATCATGTGTTTCGAATGGATTTGAAGCTAACTCGTTCGTTTCGCCTGCATTTTATGCTATATCACTAATACACAAGTGTTTGAAGCTAAATCATTTGTTTCGCATGGATTTGAAGCTAAATCTTCTACATCGTATCGACTTGAAGCTAAATCATGTTTTCCGCTTGGATTTGAAGCTAAACCGTCTACGTCGCATTGATTTGAAACTAAATCATATTTTTTGTATGGCTTTGATGCTAACTCGTTTGTTTCTCCTGTATTTGAAGCTATATCACTTATATCGCAAGTATCTGCACCTACATCATTTGTTTCGCATGGATTTGAAGCTAAGCCTTCTATTTCGCATGGATTTAAAGCTAAATGATGTGTATCGCATGGATTTTGAAGCTAACTCGTTCGTTCCGCCTGCATTTGATGCTATATCACTTTTATCGCAAGTGTTTGAAGCTAAATCATTTGTTTCGCATGGATTTGAATCTAACTCGTTCGTTTCGCCTGCATTTGATGCTATATCACTTATATCGCAAGTATCTAAACCTAAATCATTTGTTTCGGTTGGATTTGAAGCTAACCCTTCTACAACGCATTGATTTGAAGATAAATCATGTGTTTCGCATGGATTTGAAGGTAACTCGATAGTTTCGCCTGCATTTGAAACTATATCATTTATATCGCAAGTATTTGAAGCTAAATCATTTGTGTCGCATGGATTTGATGCTAAAGCATCTACAGCGCATTGAATTGAAGCTAAATCAAGTATATCGCTTGGATTTGAAGCTAACTCGTTTGATTCGCCCGCATTTGAAGCTATATCAATATATCGCAACTATCTGAACCTAAATCATTTGTTTCACATGGATTTGAAGTTAAGCCTTCTACTTCGTATCAATTGGAAGCTAAATGATATGTATCGCATGGATTTTGAACCTACCCCGTTTGATTCGTCTGCAATTGCAGCTATATCACATATATCCCAAGTGTTTGAAGCTAAATCATTTGTTTCGCATGGATTTGAAGCTAAACCTTCTACATCGCATTGATTTGAAGCTAAATCATGTGTTTCGCTTGGATTTGAAGCTAAACCTTCTACATCGCATTGATTTGAAGCTAAATCATGTGTTTTGCATGGATTTGATGCTAACTCGTTTGTTTCCCCCGCATTTGAAGCTATATCAGTTATATCGCAAGTATCTGATGCTAAATCATTTGTTTCGCATGGATTTGAAGCTAAGCCTTCTACTTCGCATGGATTTAAAGCTAAATGATGTTTACCGCATGGATTTTGAAGCTAACTCTTTTGTTTCGCCTGCATTTGAAGCTACATCATTAATATCGCAAGTATTTGAAGCTAAATCATTTGTGTCGCATGGATTTGAAGGTAACTCGTTAGTTTCGCCTGCATTTGAAGCTATATCAGTTACATCGCAAGTATCTGAACCTAAATCATTTGTTTCGCATGGATTTGAAGCTATGTCTTCTATTTCGCATGGATTTAAAGATAAATTATGTGTATCGCATGGATTTTGAAGCTATCTCGTTTGATTCCTCTGCATTTGAAGCTATATCACTTATATCCCAAGTGTTTGATGCTAAATCATTTGTTTCTCATGGATTTGAAACTAAACCTTCTACTTCGCATGGATTTAAAGCTAAATGATGTGTATCGCATGGATTTTGAAGCTAACTCGTTTGATTCGTCTGCATTTGAAGCAATATCACTTATATGCCAAGTGTTTGATGCTAAATAATTTGTTTCGCATGTATTTGAAGCTAAACCTTCTACATCGCATTGATTTGCAGCTAAATCATGTGTTTCGAATGGATTTGAAGCTAACTCGTTCGTTTCGCCTGCATTTTATGCTATATCACTAATACACAAGTGTTTGAAGCTAAATCATTTGTTTCGCATGGATTTGAAGCTAAATCTTCTACATCGTATCGACTTGAAGCTAAATCATGTTTTCCGCTTGGATTTGAAGCTAAACCGTCTACGTCGCATTGATTTGAAACTAAATCATATTTTTTGTATGGCTTTGATGCTAACTCGTTTGTTTCTCCTGTATTTGAAGCTATATCACTTATATCGCAAGTATCTGCACCTACATCATTTGTTTCGCATGGATTTGAAGCTAAGCCTTCTATTTCGCATGGATTTAAAGCTAAATGATGTGTATCGCATGGATTTTGAAGCTAACTCGTTCGTTCCGCCTGCATTTGATGCTATATCACTTTTATCGCAAGTGTTTGAAGCTAAATCATTTGTTTCGCATGGATTTGAATCTAACTCGTTCGTTTCGCCTGCATTTGATGCTATATCACTTATATCGCAAGTATCTAAACCTAAATCATTTGTTTCGGTTGGATTTGAAGCTAACCCTTCTACAACGCATTGATTTGAAGATAAATCATGTGTTTCGCATGGATTTGAAGGTAACTCTATAGTTTCGCCTGCATTTGAAACTGCATCATTTATATCGCAAGTATTTGAAGCTAAATCATTTGTGTCGCATGGATTTGAAGCTAACGCATCTACATCGCATTGAATTGAAGCTAAATCAAGTATTTCGCTTGGATTTGAAGCTAACTCGTTTGATTCGCCCGCATTTGAAGCTATATCAATATATCGCAAGTATCTGAACCTAAATCATTTGTTTCGCATGGATTTGAAGCTAAAGTATCTACATCGCATTGAATTGAAGCTAAATCAAGTATATCGCTTGGATTTGCAGCTAACTCGTTTGATTCGCCCGCATTTGAAGCTATATCAATATATCGCAAGTATCTGAACCTAAATCATTTGTTTCGCATGGATTTGAAGCTAAGCCTTCTACTTCGTATCGATTGGAAGCTAAATGATATGTATCGCATGGATTTTGAACCTACCCCGTTTGATTCGTCTGCAATTGCAGCTATATCACATATATCCCAAGTGTTTGAAGCTAAATCACTTGTTTCGCATGGATTTGAAGCTAAACCTTCTACTTCGCATTGATTTGAAGCTAAATCATGTGTTTCGCTTGGATTTGAAGCTATACCTTCTACATCGCTTTGATTTGAAACTAAATCCTGTGCTTTGCATGGATTTGATGCTAACTCGTTTAATTCCCCTGCATTTGAAGCTATTTCAGTTATATCGCAAGTATCTGATGCTAAATCATTTGTTTCGCATGGATTTGAAGCTAAATCTTGTACGTCGCATTGATTTGCAGCTAAATCATTTGTTTCGCATGGATTTGAAGCGATGCCTTCTACTTCGCATTGATTTGAAGCTAAATCATTTGTGTCGCATGGATTTGAAACTAAATCTTCCACATAGCATTGATTTGAAGCTTAATCATGAGTTTTGCATGTATTTGAAGATAACTCGTTTGTGTCCCCTGCATTTGAAGCTGTATCACTTATATCGCAAGTATTTGATGCTAAATCATATTTTTCGCGTGGATGTGCAGCTAAACCTTCTACATCGCATTGATTTGCATCTAAATTCTCTGTTTCGCATGGATTTGAAGCTAAATCTTCTACATCGTATCGACTTGAAGCTAAATCATGTTTTCCGCTTGGATTTGAAGCTAAACCGTCTACGTCGCATTGATTTGAAACTAAATCATATTTTTTGTATGGCTTTGATGCTAACTCGTTTGTTTCTCCTGTATTTGAAGCTATATCACTTACATCGCAAGTATCTGTACCTACATCATTTGTTTCGCATGGATTTGAAGCTAAGCCTTCTATTTCGCATGGATTTAAAGCTAAATGATGTGTATCGCATGGATTTTGAAGCTAACTCGTTCGTTTCGCCTGCATTTGATGCTATATCACTTTTATCGCAAGTGTTTGAAGCTAAATCATTTGTTTCGCATGGATTTGAATCTAACTCGTTCGTTTCGCCTGCATTTGATGCTATATCACTTATATCGCAAGTATCTAAACCTAAATCATTTTTTCGGTTCGATTTGAAGCTAACCCTTCTACAACGCATTGATTTGAAGATAAATCATGTGTTTCGCATGGATTTGAAGGTAACTCGATAGTTTCGCCTGCATTTGAAACTGTATCATTTATATCGCAAGTATTTGAAGCTAAATCATTTGTGTCGCATGGATTTGAAGCTAAAGCATCTACATCGCATTGAATTGAAGCTAAATCAGGTATTTCGCTTGGATTTGAAGCTAACTCGTTTGATTCGCCCGCATTTGAAGCTATATCAATATATCGCAAGTATCTGAACCTAAATCATTTGTTTCGCATGGATTTGAAGCTAAAGTATCTACATCGCATTGAATTGAAGCTAAATCAAGTATATCGCTTGGATTTGAAGCTAACTCGTTTGATTCGCCCGCATTTGAAGCTATATCAATATATCGCAAGTATCTGAACCTAAATCATTTGTTTCGCATGGATTTGAAGCTAAGCCTTCTACTTCGTATCGATTGGAAGCTATATGATATGTATCGCATGGATTTTGAACCTACCCCGTTTGATTCGTCTGCAATTGCAGCTATATCACATATATCCCAAGTGTTTGAAGCTAAATCATTTGTTTCGCATGGATTTGAAGCTAAACCTTCTACTTCGCATTGATTTGAAGCTAAATCATGTGTTTCGCTTGGATTTGAAGCTATACCTTCTACATCGCTTTGATTTGAAACTAAATCCTGTGCTTTGCATGGATTTGATGCTAACTCGTTTAATTCCCCTGCATTTGAAGCTATTTCAGTTATATCGCAAGTATCTGATGTTAAATCATTTGTTTCGCATGGATTTGAAGGTAAAGCTTCTACATCGCATTGATTTAGAGCCAAGTCATGCGTTTCTCATGGATTTGAAGCTACCTCGTTTGTTTCTCCTGCATTTGCAGCTGTATCACTTATTTCGCAAGTATCTGATGCTAAATCATTTGTTTCGTACGGATTTGAAGCTAAACCTTCTATATCGCATTCATTTGAAGCTAAATCATGTATTTCGCTTGGATTTGTAGCTATACCTTCTACATCGCTTTGATTTGTTAGCTAAATCATGTGTTTTGCATGGATTTGATGCTAACTCGTTTGTTTCCCCTGCATTTGAATCTATATCAGTTATATCGCAAGTATCTGATGCTAAATCATTTGTTTCGCATGGATTTGAAGCTAAACCTTCCACATCGCATTGGTTTGAAGCTAATCCATGTATTTTGCATGGATTTTATGCTAACTCGTTTGTTTCCCCTGCATTTGAAGCTATATCAGTTATATCGCAAGTATCTGATGCTAAATCACTTGTTTCGCATGAATTTGAAGCTAAACCTTCTACATCGCATTGTTTTGTAGCTAAATCATTTGATTCGCATGGATTTGAAGCTAACTCGTTCGTTTCGCCTGCATTTGATGCTATATCATTTCCATCGCAAGTATCTGAAGCTAAATCATTTGTTTCGCATGGATTTGAAGCTAAACCTTCTACATCGTATCGATTTGAAGCAAAATGATATGTATCGCTTGGATTTTGAAGCTACCCCGTTTGATTCGTCTGCATTTGCAGCTATATCACTTATATCGCAAGTATCTGATGCTAAATCATTTGTTTCGCATGGATTTGAAGCTAAACCTTCCACATCGCATTGATTTGAAGCTAATTCATGTGTCTTGCCTGGATTTTATGCTAACTCGTTTGTTTCCCCTGCATTTGAAGCTATATCAATTATATCGCAAGTATCTGATGCTAAATCACTTGTTTCGCATGAATTTGAAGCTAAACCTTGTACATCGCATTGATTTGTAGCTAGATCATGTGATTCGCATGGATTTGAAGCTAAATCGTTCGTTTCGCCTGCATTTGATGCTATATCGCTTCCATCGCAAGTATCTGAAGCTAAATCATTTGTTTCGCATGGATTTGAATCTAAACCTTCTACATCGTATCGATTTGTAGCTAAATGATACGTATGGCATGGATTTTGAAGCTATCCCGTTTGATTCTCATTCAGTTGAAGCTATATCACCTATATCCGAAGTTTTTGAAGCTCAACCATTTGTTCCGCATCGATTTGAAGCTATGCCTACTACTTCGCATTGATTTGAAGCTAAATCATTTGTGTCGCATGGATTTGAAGCTAAACCTTCTACATCGCATTGATTTGAAGCATATCGTGTGATTCGCTTGGATTTGATGCTAACTCGTTTGTTTGGCCTGCATTTGATGCTATATCACTTCTATCGCAAGTATCTGAAGCTAAATCATTTGTTTCGTATGTATTTAAAGCCAAACCTTCTACATCGTATTGACTTGAAGCTAAATCATTTGTTTCGCATGGATTTGAAGCTAAACCTTCTATATCGCATTCATTTGAAGCTAAATCATTTGTTTCGCATGGATTTGAAGCTAAACCTTCCTCATCGCATTGATTTGAAGCTAATTCATGTGTTTTGCATGGATTTTATGCTAACTCGTTTGTTTCCCCTGCATTTGAAGCTATATCAGTTATATCGCAAGTATCTGATGCTAAATCATTTGTTTCGCATGGATTTGAAGCTAAACCTTCTACATCGCATTGATTTGCAGCTAAATCATGTGTTTCGCATGGATTTGAAGCTAACTCGTTCGTTTCGCCTGCATTTGGTGCTGTATCACTTATATCGCAAGTGTTTGAAGCTAAATCATTTGTTTCGCAGGGATTTGAAGCTAAACCTTCTACATCATATCGATTTGAAGCTAAATGATATGTATCGCATGGATTTTGAAGCTATCCCATTTGATTCGTCTGCATTTGCAGCTATATCACTTATATCACAAGTGTTTGAAGCTAAATCATTTGTTTCGCATGGATTTGAATCTAAACCTTCTACATCGCATTGATTTGAAGCTAAATCATGTGCTTTGCTTGGATTTGAAGCTATAACTTCTTCATCGCTTTGATTTGAAGCTAAATCATGTGTTTTGCAGGGATTTGATGCTAACTCGTTTGTTTCCCCTGCATTTGAAGCTATTTCAGTTATATCGCAAGTATTTGATGCTAAATCATGTGTTTCGCTTAGATTTGAAGCTAAACCTTCTACATCGCATTGATTTGAAGTTAAATCATTTGTTTCGCATGGATTTGAAGCTAAACCATCTACATCGCATTGATTTGAAGAATATCGTGTGATTTGCTTGGGTTTGATGCTAACTCGTTTGTTTGGCCTGCATTTGATGCTATATCACTTATATCACAAGTGTTTGATGCTAAGTCATTTGTTTCGCATGGATTTGAAGCTAAACCTTCTACATCGTATCGATTTGAAGCTAAATGATATGTATGGCATGGATTTTGAAGCTATCCCGTTTGATTCTCACGCAGTTGAAGCTATATCACCTATATCCGAAGTGTTTGAAGCTCAACCATTTGTTCCGCATCGATTTGAAGCTATGCCTTCTACTTCGCATTGATTTGAAGCTAAATCATTTGTGTCGCATGGATTTGAAGCTAAACCTTCTACATCGCACTGATTTGAAGCATATCGTGTGATTCGCTTGGATTTGATGCTAACTCGTTTGTTTGGCCTGCATTTGATGCTATATCACTTATATCACAAGTGTTTGATGCTAAATCATTCGTTTCGCATGGATTTGAAGCTAAACCTTCTACTTCGTATCGATTTGAAGCAAAATGATATGTATCGCATGGATTTTGTAGCTACCCCGTTTGATTTGTCTGCATATGCAGCTATATCACTTATATTACATGTGTTTGAAGCTAAATCATTTGTTTTGTATGGATTTGAAGCTAAACCTTCTACATCGCATTGACTTGAAGCTAAATCATGCGTTTTGCATGGATTTGATGCAAACTCGTTTGTTTCCCCTGCATTTGAAGCTATATCAGTTATATCGCAAGTATCTGATGCTAAATCATTTGTTTCGCATGGATTTGAAGCTAAACCTTCTACATCGCATTGATTTGAAGCTAAATCGTGTGTTTAGCATGGATTTGAAGCTAACTCGTTTCTTTCCCCTGCATTTGAAGCTATTTCAGTTATATCGCAAGTATCTGATGCTAAATCATGTGTTTCGCTTGGATTTGAAGCTAAACCCTCTACATCGCATTGATTTGCAGCTACAACATGTGCATCGCATGGATTTGAAGCTAAACCTTCTACATCGCATTGATTTGAAGCTAAATCGTGTGTTTTGCATGGATTTTATGCTAACTCGTTTGTTTCCCTTGCATTTGAAGCTATATCAGTTATATCGCAAGTATCTGATGCTAAATCATTTGCTTCACATGGATTTGAAGCTAATCCTGCTACATCGTATTGATTTGAAGCTAAATCATGTGTTTCGCATGGATTTGAAGCTAACTCGTTTGTTCGTCTGCATTTGAAGCGATGTCCCTTCTATCGCAAATATCTGAAGCTAAATCATTGGTTTCGCATGGATTTGAATCTAAACCTTCTACATCGCATTGATTTGCTCCTAAATCATGTGTTTCGCATGGATTTGATGCTAACTCGTTTGTTTCCCCTGCGTTTGAAGCTATTTCAGTTATATCGCAGGTATCTGATGCTAAATCATGTGTTTCGCATGGATTTGAAGCTAAACCTTCTACATCGTATCGATTTGAAGCTAAATGATACGTATGGCATGGATTTTGAAGCTATCCCGTTTGATTCTCATGCAGTTGAAGCTATATCACCTATATCCGAAGTTTTTGAAGCTCAACCATTTGTTCCGCATCGATTTGAAGCTATGCCTTCTACTTCGCATTGATTTGAAGCTAAATCATTTGTGTCGCATGGATTTGAAGCTAAACCTTCTACATCGCATTGATTTGAAGCATATCGTGTGATTCGCTTGGAT
This sequence comes from Megalopta genalis, assembly GCF_051020955.1. Classification (NCBI taxonomy): domain Eukaryota; kingdom Metazoa; phylum Arthropoda; class Insecta; order Hymenoptera; family Halictidae; genus Megalopta; species Megalopta genalis. The sequence goes on along the minus strand of NW_027477548.1, from coordinate 45,678 downwards.
TTGATGCTAACTCGTTTGTTTGGCCTGCATTTGATGCTATATCACTTCTATCGCAAGTATCTGAAGCTAAATCATTTGTTTCGTATGTATTTAAAGCCAAACCTTCTACATCGTATTGACTTGAAGCTAAATCATTTGTTTCGCATGGATTTGAAGCTAAACCTTCTATATCGCATTCATTTGAAGCTAAATCATGTGTTTCGCTTGGATTTGTAGCTATATCTTCTACATCGCTTTGATTTGAAGCTAAATCATGTGTTTTGCATGGATTTGATGCTAACTCATTTGTTTCCCCTGCATTTGAAGCAATATCAGTTATATCCCAAGTATCTGATGCTAAATCATTTGTTTCGTATGGATTTGAAGCTAAACCTTCTACATCGTATTGATTTGTAGCTAAATCATGTGTTTTGCATGGATTTGATGCTAACTCGTTTGTTTCCCCTGTATTTGAATCTATATCAGTTATATCGCAAGTATCTGATGCTAAATCATTTGTTTCGCATGGATTTGAAGCTAAACCTTCCTCATCGCATTGATTTGAAGCAAATTCATGTGTTTTGCATGGATTTTATGCTAACTCGTTTGTTTCCCCTGCATTTGAAGCTATATCAGTTATATCGCAAGTATCTGATGCTAAATCATTTGTTTCGCATGGATTTGATGCTAAATCATGTGTTTCGCTTAGATTTGAAGCTAAACCTTCTACATCGCATTGATTTGAAGTTAAATCATTTGTTTTGCATGGATTTGAAGCTAAACCATCTACATCGCATTGATTTGAAGAATATCGTGTGATTTGCTTGGATTTGATGCTAACTCGTTTGTTTGGCCTGCATTTGATGCTATATCACTTATATCACAAGTGTTTGATGCTAAATCTTTTGTTTCGCATGGATTTGAAGCTAAACCTTCTACATCGTATCGATTTGAAGCTAAATGATATGTATGGCATGGATTTTGTAGCTACCCCGTTTGATTTGTCTGCATATGCAGCTATATCACTTATATTACATGTGTTTGAAGCTAAATCATTTGTTTTACATGGATTTGAAGCTAAACCTTCTACATCGCATTGATTTGTAGCTAAATCATGTGATTCGCATGGATTTGAAGCTAACTCGTTCGTTTCGCCTGCATTTGATGCTATATCACTTCTACCGCAAGTATCTGAAGCTAAATCATTTGTTTCGTATGGATTTAAAGCTAAACCTTCTACATCGTATTGATTTGAAGCTAAATCATTTGTTTCGCATGGATTTGAAGCTAAACCTTCTATATCGCATTCATTTGAAGCTAAATCATGTGTTTCGCTTGGATTTGTAGCTATATCTTCTACATCGCTTTGATTTGAAGCTAAATCATGTGTTTTGCGTGGATTTGATGCTAACTCATTTGTTTCCCCTGCATTTGAAGCAATATCAGTTATATCCCAAGTATCTGATGCTAAATCATTTGTTTCGTATGGATTTGAAGCTAAACCTTCTACATCGTATTGATTTGTAGCTAAATCATGTGTTTTGCATGGATTTGATGCTAACTCGTTTGTTTCCCCTGTATTTGAATCTATATCAGTTATATCGCAAGTATCTGATGCTAAATCATTTGTTTCGCATGGATTTGAAGCTAAACCTTCCTCATCGCATTGATTTGAAGCTAATTCATGTGTTTTGCATGGATTTTATGCTAACTCGTTTGTTTCCCCTGCATTTGAAGCTATATCAGTTATATCACAAGTATCTGATGCTAAATCATTTGTTTCGCATGGATTTGAAGCTAAACCTTCTACATCGCATTGATTTGTAGCTAAATCATGTGTTTCGCATGGATTTGAAGCTAACTCGTTCGTTTCGCCTGCATTTGGTGCTGTATCACTTATATCGCAAGTGTTTGAATCTAAATCATTTGTTTCGCAGGGATTTGAAGCTAAACCTTCTACATCATATCGATTTGAAGCTAAATGATATGTATCGCCTGGATTTTGAAGCTATCCCATTTGATTCGTCTGCATTTGCAGCTATATCACTTATATCACAAGTGTTTGAAGCTAAATCATTTGTTTCGCATGGATTTGAATCTAAACCTTCTACATCGCATTGATTTGAAGCTAAATCATGTGCTTCGCTTGGATTTGAAGCTATAACTTCTTCATCGCTTTGATTTGAAGCTAAATCATGTGTTTTGCAGGGATTTGATGCTAACTCGTTTGTTTCCCCTGCATTTGAAGCTATTTCAGTTATATCGCAAGTATTTGATGCTAAATCATGTGTTTCGCTTAGATTTGAAGCTAAACCTTCTACATCGCATTGATTTGAAGTTAAATCATTTGTTTCGCATGGATTTGAAGCTAAACCATCTACATAGCATTGATTTGAAGAATATCGTGTGATTTGCTTGGGTTTGATGCTAACTCGTTTGTTTGGCCTGCATTTGATGCTATATCACTTATATCACAAGTGTTTGATGCTAAGTCATTTGTTTCGCATGGATTTGAAGCTAAACCTTCTACATCGTATCGATTTGAAGCTAAATGATATGTATGGCATGGATTTTGAAGCTATCCCGTTTGATTCTCACGCAGTTGAAGCTATATCACCTATATCCGAAGTGTTTGAAGCTCAACCATTTGTTCCGCATCGATTTGAAGCTATGCCTTCTACTTCGCATTGATTTGAAGCTAAATCATTTGTGTCGCATGGATTTGAAGCTAAACCTTCTACATCGCATTGATTTGAAGCATATCGTGTGATTCGCTTGGATTTGATGCTAACTCGTTTGTTTGGCCTGCATTTGATGCTATATCACTTCTATCGCAAGTATCTGATGCTAAATCATTTGTTTCGCATGGATTTGAAGCTAAACCTTCTACATCGCATTGATTTGAAGCTAAATCGTGTGTTTTGCATGGATTTTATGCTAACTCGTTTGTTTCCCTTGCATTTGAAGCTATATCAGTTATATCGCAAGTATCTGATGCTAAATCATTTGCTTCACATGGATTTGAAGCTAATCCTGCTACATCGTATTGATTTGAAGCTAAATCATGTGTTTCGCATGGATTTGAAGCTAACTCGTTTGTTCGTCTGCATTTGAAGCGATGTCCCTTCTATCGCAAATATCTGAAGCTAAATCATTGGTTTCGCATGGATTTGAATCTAAACCTTCTACATCGCATTGATTTGCTCCTAAATCATGTGTTTCGCATGGATTTGATGCTAACTCGTTTGTTTCCCCTGCGTTTGAAGCTATTTCAGTTATATCGCAGGTATCTGATGCTAAATCATTTGTTTCGCATGGATTTGAAGCTAAACCTTCTACATCGCATTGACTTGAAGCTAAATCATGTGTTTTGCATGGATTTGATGCAAACTCTTTTGTTTCCACAGCATTTGAAGCTATATCAGTTATATCGCAAGTATCTGATGCTAAATACATTTGTTTAGCATGAATTTGAAGCTAAACCTTCTACATCGCATTGATTTGTAGCTAGATCATGTGATTCGCATGGATTTGAAGCTAAACCTTCTACATCGTATCGATTTGAAGCTAAATGATACGTATGGCATGGATTTTGAAGCTATCCCGTTTGATTCTCATGCAGTTGAAGCTATATCACCTATATCCGAAGGTTTTGAAGCTCAACCATTTGTTCCGCATCGATTTGAAGCTATGCCTTCTACTTCGCATTGATTTGAAGCTAAATCATTTGTGTCGCATGGATTTGAAGCTAAACCTTCTACATCGCATTGATTTGAAGCATATCGTGTGATTCGCTTGGATTTGATGCTAACTCGTTTGTTTGGCCTGCATTTGATGCTATATCACTTCTATCGCAAGTATCTGAAGCTAAATCATTTGTTTCGTATGTATTTAAAGCCAAACCTTCTACATCGTATTGACTTGAAGCTAAATCATTTGTTTCGCATGGATTTGAAGCTAAACCTTCTATATCGCATTCATTTGAAGCTAAATCATGTGTTTCGCTTGGATTTGTAGCTATATCTTCTACATCGCTTTGATTTGAAGCTAAATCATGTGTTTTGCATGGATTTGATGCTAACTCATTTGTTTCCCCTGCATTTGAAGCAATATCAGTTATATCCCAAGTATCTGATGCTAAATCATTTGTTTCGTATGGATTTGAAGCTAAACCTTCTACATCGTATTGATTTGTAGCTAAATCATGTGTTTTGCATGGATTTGATGCTAACTCGTTTGTTTCCCCTGTATTTGAATCTATATCAGTTATATCGCAAGTATCTGATGCTAAATCATTTGTTTCGCATGGATTTGAAGCTAAACCTTCCTCATCGCATTGATTTGAAGCTAATTCATGTGTTTTGCATGGATTTTATGCTAACTCGTTTGTTTCCCCTGCATTTGAAGCTATATCAGTTATATCGCAAGTATCTGATGCTAAATCATTTGTTTCGCATGGATTTGATGCTAAATCATGTGTTTCGCTTAGATGTGAAGCTAAACCTTCTACATCGCATTGATTTGAAGTTAAATCATTTGTTTTGCATGGATTTGAAGCTAAACCATCTACATCGCATTGATTTGAAGAATATCGTGTGATTTGCTTGGATTTGATGCTAACTCGTTTGTTTGGCCTGCATTTGATGCTATATCACTTATATCACAAGTGTTTGATGCTAAATCATTTGTTTCGCATGGATTTGAAGCTAAACCTTCTACATCGTATCGATTTGAAGCTAAATGATATGTATGGCATGGATTTTGAAGCTATCCCGTTTGATTCTCACGCAGTTGAAGCTATATCACCTATATCCGAAGTGTTTGAAGCTCAACCATTTGTTCCGCATCGATTTGAAGCTATGCCTTCTACTTCGCATTGATTTGAAGCTAAATCATTTGTGTCGCATGGATTTGAAGCTAAACCTTCTACATCGCACTGATTTGAAGCATATCGTGTGATTCGCTTGGATTTGATGCTAACTCGTTTGTTTGGCCTGCATTTGATGCTATATCTCTTATATCACAAGTGTTTGATGCTAAATCATTCGTTTCGCATGGATTTGAAGCTAAACCTTCTACTTCGTATCGATTTGAAGCAAAATGATATGTATCGCATGGATTTTGTAGCTACCCCGTTTGATTTGTCTGCATATGCAGCTATATCACTTATATTACATGTGTTTGAAGCTAAATCATTTGTTTTGCATGGATTTGAAGCTAAACCTTCTACATCGCATTGATTTGTAGCTAAATCATGTGATTCGCATGGATTTGAAGCTAACTCGTTCGTTTCGCCTGCATTTGATGCTATATCACTTCTACCGCAAGTATCTGAAGCTAAATCATTTGTTTCGTATGGATTTAAAGCTAAACCTTCTACATCGTATTGATTTGAAGCTAAATCATTTGTTTCGCATGGATTTGAAGCTAAACCTTCTATATCGCATTCATTTGGAGCTAAATCATGTGTTTCGCTTGGATTTGTAGCTATATCTTCTACATCGCTTTGATTTGAAGCTAAATCATGTGTTTTGCATGGATTTGATGCTAACTCATTTGTTTCCCCTGCATTTGAAGCAATATCAGTTATATCCCAAGTATCTGATGCTAAATCATTTGTTTCGTATGGATTTGAAGCTAAACCTTCTACATCGTATTGATTTGTAGCTAAATCATGTGTTTTGCATGGATTTGATGCTAACTCGTTTGTTTCCCCTGTATTTGAATCTATATCAGTTATATCGCAAGTATCTGATGCTAAATCATTTGTTTCGCATGGATTTGAAGCTAAACCTTCCTCATCGCATTGATTTGAAGCTAATTCATGTGTTTTGCATGGATTTTATGCTAACTCGTTTGTTTCCCCTGCATTTGAAGCTATATCAGTTATATCACAAGTATCTGATGCTAAATCATTTGTTTCGCATGGATTTGAAGCTAAACCTTCTACATCGCATTGATTTGTAGCTAAATCATGTGTTTCGCATGGATTTGAAGCTAACTCGTTCGTTTCGCCTGCATTTGGTGCTGTATCACTTATATCGCAAGTGTTTGAAGCTAAATCATTTGTTTCGCAGGGATTTGAAGCTAAACCTTCTACATCATATCGATTTGAAGCTAAATGATATGTATCGCATGGATTTTGAAGCTATCCCATTTGATTCGTCTGCATTTGCAGCTATATCACTTATATCACAAGTGTTTGAAGCTAAATCATTTGTTTCGCATGGATTTGAATCTAAACCTTCTACATCGCATTGATTTGAAGCTAAATCATGTGCTTCGCTTGGATTTGAAGCTATAAATTCTTCATCGCTTTGATTTGAAGGTAAATCATGTGTTTTGCAGGGATTTGATGCTAACTCGTTTGTTTCCCCTGCATTTGAAGCTATTTCAGTTATATCGCAAGTATTTGATGCTGAATCATGTGTTTCGCTTAGATTTGAAGCTAAACCTTCTACATCGCATTGATTTGAAGTTAAATCATTTGTTTTGCATGGATTTGAAGCTAAACCATCTACATCGCATTGATTTGAAGAATATCGTGTGATTTGCTTGGATTTGATGCTAACTCGTTTGTTTGGCCTGCATTTGATGCTATATCACTTATATCACAAGTGTTTGATGCTAAATCATTTGTTTCGCATGGATTTGAAGCTAAACCTTCTACATCGTATCGATTTGAAGCTAAATGATATGTATGGCATGGATTTTGAAGCTATGCCTTCTACTTCGCATTGATTTGAAGCTAAATCATTTGTGTCGCATGGATTTGAAGCTAAACCTTCTACATCGCACTGATTTGAAGCATATCGTGTGATTCGCTTGGATTTGATGCTAACTCGTTTGTTTGGCCTGCATTTGATGCTATATCTCTTATATCACAAGTGTTTGATGCTAAATCATTCGTTTCGCATGGATTTGAAGCTAAACCTTCTACTTCGTATCGATTTGAAGCAAAATGATATGTATCGCATGGATTTTGTAGCTACCCCGTTTGATTTGTCTGCATATGCAGCTATATCACTTATATTACATGTGTTTGAAGCTAAATCATTTGTTTTGCATGGATTTGAAGCTAAACCTTCTACATCGCATTGATTTGTAGCTAAATCATGTGATTCGCATGGATTTGAAGCTAACTCGTTCGTTTCGCCTGCATTTGATGCTATATCACTTCTATCGCAAGTATCTGAAGCTAAATCATTTGTTTCGTATGGATTTAAAGCTAAACCTTCTACATCGTATTGATTTGAAGCTAAATCATTTGTTTCGCATGGATTTGAAGCTAAACCTTCTATATCGCATTCATTTGAAGCTAAATCATGTGTTTCGCTTGGATTTGTAGCTATATCTTCTACATCTCTTTGATTTGAAGCTAAATCATGTGTTTTGCATGGATTTGATGCTAACTCGTTTGTTTCCCCTGTATTTGAATCTATATCAGTTATATCGCAAGTATCTGATGCTAAATCATTTGTTTCGCATGGATTTGAAGCTAAACCTTCCACATCGCATTGATTTGAAGCTAATTCATGTGTTTTGCATGGATTTTATGCTAACTCGTTTGTTTCCCCTGCATTTGAAGCTATGTCAGTTATATCGCAAGTATCTGAAGCTAAATCATTTGTTTCGCATGGATTTGAAGCTAAACCTTCTACATCGCATTAATTTGCAGCTAAATCATGTGTTTCGCATGGATTTGAAGCTAACTCGTTCGTTTTGCCTGCATTTGGTGCTATATAACTTATATCGCAAGTGTTTGAAGCTAAATCATTTGTTTCGCAGGGATTTGAAGCTAAACCTTCTACATCATATCGATTTGAAGCTAAATGATATGTATCGCATGGATTTTGAAGCTATCCCATTTGATTCGTCTGCATTTGCAGCTATATCACTTATATCACAAGTGTTTGAAGCTAAATCATTTGTTTCGCATGGATTTGAATCAAAACCTTCTACATCGCATTGATTTGAAGCTAAATCATGTTTTTCGCTTGGATTTGAAGCTATACCTTCTACATCGCTTTGATTTGACGCTAAATCATGTGTTTTGCATGGATTTGGTGCTATCTCATTTGTTTCCCCTGCATTTGAAGCTATATCAGTTATATCCCAAGTATGTGATGGTAAATCATTTGTTTCGCATGGATTTGAAGCTAAACCTTCTACATCGTATTGATTTGAAGCCAAATCATGTGTTTCGCATGGATTTGAAGCTAACTCGTTCGTTTTGCCTGCATTTGAATCTATATCAGTTATATCGCAAGTATCTGATGCTAAATCATTTGTTTCGCATGGATTTGAAGCTAAACCTTCCACATCGCATTGATTTGAAGCTAATTCATGTGTTTTGCATGGATTTTATGCTAACTCGTTTGTTTCCCCTGCATTTGAAGCTATGTCAGTTATATCGCAAGTATCTGAAGCTAAATCATTTGTTTCGCATGGATTTGAAGCTAAACCTACTACATCGCATTAATTTGCAGCTAAATCATGTGTTTCGCATGGATTTGAAGCTAACTCGTTCGTTTTGCCTGCATTTGGTGCTATATAACTTATATCGCAAGTGTTTGAAGCTAAATCATTTGTTTCGCAGGGATTTGAAGCTAAACCTTCTACATCATATCGATTTGAAGCTAAATGATATGTATCGCATGGATTTTGAAGCTATCCCATTTGATTCGTCTGCATTTGCAGCTATATCACTTATATCACAAGTGTTTGAAGCTAAATCATTTGTTTCGCATGGATTTGAATCAAAACCTTCTACATCGCATTGATTTGAAGCTAAATCATGTGTTTCGCTTGGATTTGAAGCTATACCTTCTACATCGCTTTGATTTGACGCTAAATCATGTGTTTTGCATGGATTTGGTGCTATCTCATTTGTTTCCCCTGCATTTGAAGCTATATCAGTTATATCCCAAGTATGTGATGGTAAATCATTTGTTTCGCATGGATTTGAAGCTAAACCTTCTACATCGTATTGATTTGAAGCTAAATCATGTGTTTTGCATGGATTTGATGCTAACTCGTTTGTTTCCCCTGCATTTGAATCTATATCAGTTATATCGCAAGTATCTGATGCTAAATCATTAGTTTCGCATGGATTTGAAGCTAAACCTTCTACATCGCATTGATTTGCAGCTAAATCATGTGTTTCGCATGGATTTGAAGCTAACTCGTTCGTTTCGCCTGCATTTGCTGCTTTATCACTTATATCGCAAGTGTTTGAAGCTAAATCATTTGTTCCGCAGGGATTTGAAGCTAAACCTTCTACATCATATCGATTTGAAGCTAAATGATATATATCGCATGGATTTTGAAGCTATCCCATTTGATTCGTCTGCATTTGAATCTATATCACTCATATCCCAAGTGTTAGAAGCTAAATCATTTGTTTCGCATGGATTTGAAGCTAAACCTTCTACATCGCATTGAGTTGAAGCTTAATCATGTGTTTTGCATGGATTTGAAGCTAACTCGTTTGTTTCGTCTGCATTTGTATCTATATCACTCATATCCCAAGTGTTTGAAGCTAAATCATTTGTTTCGCATGGATTTGAAGCTATATCACTTATATCCCAAGTGTTTGAAGCTAAATCATTTGTTTCGCATGTATTTGAAGCTAAACTTTCTACATCGCATTGATTTGACGATAAATTATGTGTTTCGCTTGGATATGAAGCTAACTCGTTTGTTTCGTCTGCATTTGAAGCTATATCACTTATATCGCAAGTATCTGAAGCAAAATCATTTGTGTCGCATGGATTTGAAGCTAAACCTTCTACATCGCTCTGATTTGAAGCATATCGTGTGATTCGCTTGGATTTGATGCTAACTCGTTTGTTTGGCCTGCATTTGATGCTATATCACTTATATCACAAGTGTTTGATGCTAAATCATTCGTTTCGCATGGATTTGAAGCTAAACCTTCTACTTCGTATCGATTTGAAGCAAAATGATATGTATCGCATGAATTTTGTAGCTACCCCGTTTGATTTGTCTGCATATGCAGCTATATCACTTATATTACATGTGTTTGAAGCTAAATCATTTGTTTTGCATGGATTTGAAGCTAAACCTTCTACATCGCATTGATTTGTAGCTAAATCATGTGATTCGCATGGATTTGAAGCTAACTCGTTCGTTTCGCCTGCATTTGATGCTATATCACTTCTATCGCAAGTATCTGAAGCTAAATCATTTGTTTCGTATGGATTTAAAGCTAAACCTTCTACATCGTATTGATTTGAAGCTAATTCATTTGTTTCGCATGGATTTGAAGCTAAACCTTCTATATCGCATTCATTTGAAGCTAAATCATGTGTTTCGCTTGGGTTTGTAGCTATATCTTCTACATCGCTTTGATTTGAAGCTAAATTATGTGTTTCGCTTGGATATGAAGCTAACTCGTTTGTTTCGTCTGCATTTGAAGCTAAACCATCTACATCGCATTGATTTGAAGCTAAATCATGTGTTTTGCATGGATTTTATGCTAACTCGTTTGTTTCTCCTGCATTTGAAGCTACATCACTTATATCGCAAGTATCTGAATCTAAATCATGTGTTTCGCTTGAATTTGAAGCTATACCTTCTACATCGCATTGATTTGAAGCTAAAACATGTGTATCGCATGGATTTGAAGCTAAACCTTCTACAGCGCATTGATTTGAAGCTAAATCAATTGTTTCGCTTGAATTTGAAGCTAAACCTACTACATCGCATTTATTTGAAGCTAAATTATGTTTTTCGCTTGGATTTGAAGCTTGCTCGTTTGTTCCGTCTGCATTTTATGCTATATCTCTTATGTCGCAAGTATTTTGAAGAAAAATCATGTGTTTTGCATGGATTTGATGCTAACTCGTTTGTTCCCCCTGCATTTGAAGCTATTTCAGTTATATCGCAAGTATCTGTACCTAAATCATTTGTTTCGCATGGATTTGAAGCTCAGCCTTCTACTTCGCATGGATGTAAACCGAAATGATGTGTATCGCATGGATTTTGAATCTAACTCGTTTGATTCGTCTGCATTTGAAGCTATATCACTTATATCCCAAGTGTTCGATGCAAAATCATTTGTTTCGCATGGTTTTGTAGCTAAACCTTCTACATCGCATTGACTTGAAGCTAAATCATGTGTTTCGCTTGGATTTGAAGCTAAACCTTCTACATCGCATTGACTTGAAGCTAAATCATGTGTTTTGCATGGATTTGATGCTAACTCGTTTGTTTCCACTGCATTTGAAGCTATTTCAGTTATATCGCAAGTATCTGATGCTAAATCATGTGTTTCGCTTGGATTTGAAGCTAAACCTTCTACATCGCATTGATTTGCAGCTACATCATGTGTATCGCATGGATTTGAAGCTAAACCTTCTACACCGCATTGATTTGAAGCTAAATCGTGTGTTTTGCATGGATTTTATGCTAACTCGTTTGTTTCCCTTGCTTTTGAAGCTATATCAGTTACATCGCAAGTATCTGATGCTAAATCATTTGTTTCGCATGGATTTGTAGCTAAACCTTCTACATCGCATTGATTTGAAGCTAAATCATATGTTTCGCTTGGATTTGAAGCTAAACCTTCTACATCGCATTGATTTGAAGCTAAATCATGTGTTTCGCTTGAATTTGGAGCTATACCCTCTACATCGCTTTGATTTGAAGCTTAATCATGTGTTTTGCATGGATTTGATGCTATCTCGTCTGTTTCCCCTGCGTTTGAAGCTATTTCAGTTATATCGCAAGTATCTGATGCTAAATCATTTGTTTCGCATGGATTTGAAGCTAAACATTCTACATCGCATTGATTTGCAGCTAAATTATGTGTTTTGCATGGATTTTATGGTAACTCGTTTGTTTCCCCTGCATTTGAAGCTATTTCAGTTATATCGCAAGTATCTGATGATAAATCATGTGTTTCGCTTGGATTTATAGCTAAACCTTCTACATCGCATTGACTTGAAGCTAAATCACGTGTTTCGCTTGGATTTGAAGCTAAACCTTCTACATCGCATTGACTTGAAGCTAAATCATGTGTTTTGCATGGATTTGATGCAAACTCGTTTGTTTCCACTGCATTTGAAGCTATATCAGTTATATCGCAAGTATCTGATGCTAAATCGTTTGTTTCGCATGGATTTGAAGCTAAACCTTCTACATCGCATTGATTTGAAGCTAAATCGTGTATTTTGCATGGATTTTATGCTAACTCGTTTGTTTCCCCTGCATTTGAAGCTATTTCAGTTATATCGCAAGTATCTGTACCTAAATCATTTGTTTCGCATGGATTTGAAGCTAAGCCTTCTACTTCGCATGGATTTGCAGCTACAACATGTGCATCGCATGGATTTGAAGCAAAACCTTCTACATCGCATTGATTTGAAGCTAAATCATATGTTTCGGTTGGATTTGAAGCTAAACCTTCTACATCGCATTGATTTGAAGCTAAATCATTAGTTTCGCTTGAATTTGAAGCTATACCCTCTACATCGCTTTGATTTGAAGCTTAATCATGTGTTTTGCATGGATTTGATGCTAACTCGTTTGTTTCCCCTGCGTTTGAAGCTATTTCAGTTATATCGCAAGTATCTGATGCTAAATCATTTATTTCGCATGGATTTGAAGCTAAACCTTCTACATCGCATTGATTTGCAGCTAAATTATGTGTTTTGCATGGATTTTATGCTAACTTGTTCGTTTCGCCTGCATTTGATGATATATCACTTATATCACAAGTGTTTGAATCTGAATAATTTGTTTCGCATGGATTTGAAGCTAAACCTTCTACCTCGTATCGATTTGAAGCAAAATTATATGTATCGCATGGCTTTTGAAGCTACCCCGTTTGAATCGTCTGCATTGGCAGCTATATCACTTATATCACAAGTGTTTGAAGTTAAATCATTTGTTTCGCAAGGATTTGAAGCTAAACCTTCTACATCGCATTCATTTGAAACTAAATCATGTGTTTCGCTTGGATTTGAGGCTAAACCTTCTCCATCGCATTGATTTGAAGCTAAATCATATGTTTCGCTTGGATTTGAAGCTAAACCTTCTACATCGCATTGACTTGAAGCTAAATCATGTGTTTTGCATGGATTTGAGGCAAACTCGTTTGTTTCCCCTGCATTTGAAGCTATATCAGTTATATCGCAAGTATCTGATGCTAAATCATTTGTTTCGCATGGATTTGAAGCTAAACCTTCTACATTGCATTGATTTGAAGCTAAATCGTGTGTTTTGCATGGATTTTATGCTTACTCGTTTGTTTCCCCTGCATTTCAAGCTATTTCAGTTATATCGCAAGTATCTGATGCTAAATCATGTGTTTCGCTTGGATTTGAAGCTAAACCTTCTACATCGCATTGATTTGCAGCTAAATCATGTGCTTCGCATGGATTTGAAGCTAACTCGTTCGTTTCGCCTGCATTTGCTGCTTTATCACTTATATCGCAAGTGTTTGAAGCTAAATCATTTGTTCCGCAGGGATTTGAAACTAAACCTTCTACATCATATCGATTTGAAGCTAAATGATATATATCACATGGATTTTGAAGCTATCCCATTTGATTCGTCTGCATTTGAATCTATATCACTCATATCCCAAGTGTTAGAAGCTAAATCATTTGTTTCGCATGGATTTGAAGCTAAACCTTCTACATCGCATTGAGTTGAAGCTTAATCATGTGTTTTGCATGGATTTGAAGCTAACTCGTTTGTTTCGTCTGCATTTGTATCTATATCACTCATATCCCAAGTGTTTGAAGCTAAATCATTTGTTTCGCATGGATTTGAAGCTATATCACTTATATCCCAAGTGTTTGAAGCTAAATCATTTGTTTCGCATGTATTTGAAGCTAAACTTTCTACATCGCATTGATTTGACGATAAATTATGTGTTTCGCTTGGATATGAAGCTAACTCGTTTGTTTCGTCTGCATTTGAAGCTATATCACTTATATCGCAAGTATCTGAAGCAAAATCATTTGTGTCGCATGGATTTGAAGCTAAACCTTCTACATCGCTCTGATTTGAAGCATATCGTGTGATTCGCTTGGATTTGATGCTAACTCGTTTGTTTGGCCTGCATTTGATGCTATATCACTTATATCACAAGTGTTTGATGCTAAATCATTCGTTTCGCATGGATTTGAAGCTAAACCTTCTACTTCGTATCGATTTGAAGCAAAATGATATGTATCGCATGAATTTTGTAGCTACCCCGTTTGATTTGTCTGCATATGCAGCTATATCACTTATATTACATGTGTTTGAAGCTAAATCATTTGTTTTGCATGGATTTGAAGCTAAACCTTCTACATCGCATTGATTTGTAGCTAAATCATGTGATTCGCATGGATTTGAAGCTAACTCGTTCGTTTCGCCTGCATTTGATGCTATATCACTTCTATCGCAAGTATCTGAAGCTAAATCATTTGTTTCGTATGGATTTAAAGCTAAACCTTCTACATCGTATTGATTTGAAGCTAAATCATTTGTTTCGCATGGATTTGAAGCTAAACCTTCTATATCGCATTCATTTGAAGCTAAATCATGTGTTTCGCTTGGGTTTGTAGCTATATCTTCTACATCGCTTTGATTTGAAGCTAAATTATGTGTTTCGCTTGGATATGAAGCTAACTCGTTTGTTTCGTCTGCATTTGAAGCTAAACCATCTACATCGCATTGATTTGAAGCTAAATCATGTGTTTTGCATGGATTTTATGCTAACTCGTTTGTTTCTCCTGCATTTGAAGCTACATCACTTATATCGCAAGTATCTGAATCTAAATCATGTGTTTCGCTTGAATTTGAAGCTATACCTTCTACATCGCATTGATTTGAAGCTAAAACATGTGTATCGCATGGATTTGAAGCTAAACCTTCTACAGCGCATTGATTTGAAGCTAAATCAATTGTTTCGCTTGAATTTGAAGCTAAACCTACTACATCGCATTTATTTGAAGCTAATTATGTTTTTCGCTTGGATTTGAAGCTTGCTCGTTTGTTCCGTCTGCATTTTATGCTATATCTCTTATGTCGCAAGTATTTTGAAGAAAAATCATGTGTTTTGCATGGATTTGATGCTAACTCGTTTGTTCCCCCTGCATTTGAAGCTATTTCAGTTATATCGCAAGTATCTGTACCTAAATCATTTGTTTCGCATGGATTTGAAGCTCAGCCTTCTACTTCGCATGGATGTAAACCGAAATGATGTGTATCGCATGGATTTTGAATCTAACTCGTTTGATTCGTCTGCATTTGAAGCTATATCACTTATATCCCAAGTGTTCGATGCAAAATCATTTGTTTCGCATGGTTTTGTAGCTAAACCTTCTACATCGCATTGACTTGAAGCTAAATCATGTGTTTCGCTTGGATTTGAAGCTAAACCTTCTACATCGCATTGACTTGAAGCTAAATCATGTGTTTTGCATGGATTTGATGCAAACTCGTTTGTTTCCACTGCATTTGATGCTATATCAGTTATATCGCAAGTATCTGATGCTAAATCGTTTGTTTCGCATGGATTTGAAGCTAAACCTTCTACATCGCATTGATTTGAAGCTAAATCGTGTATTTTGCATGGATTTTATGCTAACTCGTTTGTTTCCCCTGCATTTGAAGCTATTTCAGTTATATCGCAAGTATCTGTACCTAAATCATTTGTTTCGCATGGATTTGAAGCTAAGCCTTCTACTTCGCATGGATTTGCAGCTACAACATGTGCATCGCATGGATTTGAAGCAAAACCTTCTACATCGCATTGATTTGAAGCTAAATCATATGTTTCGGTTGGATTTGAAGCTAAACCTTCTACATCGCATTGATTTGAAGCTAAATCATTAGTTTCGCTTGAATTTGAAGCTATACCCTCTACATCGCTTTGATTTGAAGCTTAATCATGTGTTTTGCATGGATTTGATGCTAACTCGTTTGTTTCCCCTGCGTTTGAAGCTATTTCAGTTATATCGCAAGTATCTGATGCTAAATCATTTGTTTCGCATGGATTTGAAGCTAAACCTTCTACATCGCATTGATTTGCAGCTAAATTATGTGTTTTGCATGGATTTTATGCTAACTTGTTCGTTTCGCCTGCATTTGATGATATATCACTTATATCACAAGTGTTTGAATCTGAATAATTTGTTTCGCATGGATTTGAAGCTAAACCTTCTACCTCGTATCGATTTGAAGCAAAATTATATGTATCGCATGGCTTTTGAAGCTACCCCGTTTGAATCGTCTGCATTGGCAGCTATATCACTTATATCACAAGTGTTTGAAGCTAAATCATTTGTTTCGCAAGGATTTGAAGCTAAACCTTCTACATCGCATTCATTTGAAACTAAATCATGTGTTTCGCTTGGATTTGAGGCTAAACCTTCTCCATCGCATTGATTTGAAGCTAAATCATATGTTTCGCTTGGATTTGAAGCTAAACCTTCTACATCGCATTGACTTGAAGCTAAATCATGTGTTTTGCATGGATTTGAGGCAAACTCGTTTGTTTCCCCTGCATTTGAAGCTATATCAGTTATATCGCAAGTATCTGATGCTAAATCATTTGTTTCGCATGGATTTGAAGCTAAACCTTCTACATTGCATTGATTTGAAGCTAAATCGTGTGTTTTGCATGGATTTTATGCTTACTCGTTTGTTTCCCCTGCATTTCAAGCTATTTCAGTTATATCGCAAGTATCTGATGCTAAATCATGTGTTTCGCTTGGATTTGAAGCTAAACCTTCTACATCGCATTGATTTGCAGTTACAACATGTGTATCGCATGGATTTGAAGCTAAACCTTCTACATCGCATTGATTTGAAGCTAAATCATATGTTTCGCTTGGATTTGAAGCTAAACCTTCTACATCGCATTGACTTGAAGCTAAATCATGTGTTTTGCATGGATTTGATGCAAACTCGTTTGTTTCCCCTGCATTTCAAGCTATTTCAGTTATATCGCAAGTATCTGATGCTAAATCATTTGTTTCGCATGGATTTGAAGCTAAACCATCTACATCGCATTGATTTGAAGCTAAATCATGTGTTTTGCATGGATTTTATGCTAACTCGTTTGTTTCCCCTGCATTTGAAGCTACATCACTTATATCGCAAGTATCTGAATCTAAATCATGTGTTTCGCTTGAATTTGAAGCTATACCTTCTACATCGCATTGATTTGAATCTAAAACATGTGTATCGCACGGATTTTGAAGCTAAACCTTCTACAGCGCATTGATTTGAAGCTAAATCATGTGTTTCGCTTGAATTTGAAGCTAAACCTTCTACATCGCATTTATTTGAAGCTAAATTATGTCTTTCGCTTGGATTTGAAGCTTACTCGTTTGTTCCGTCTGCATTTTATGCTATATCTCTTATGTCGCAAGTATTTGAAGAAAAATCATGTGTTTTGCATGGATTTGAAGCTAACTCGTATGTTTCGACTGCATTTGAATCTATATCTCTTATATCGCAAGTATCTGATGCTAAATCATTTGTTTCGCATGGATTTGAAACTAAACCTTCTACATCGCTTTGATTTGCAGCTAAATCATGTGTTTTGCATGGACTTGAAGCTCAACCTTCCACATCGCTTTGATTTGAAGCTAAATCGTGTATTTTGCATGGGTTTTATGCTAACTCGTTTGTTTCCCCTGCATTTGAAGTTATTTCAGATATATCGCAAGTATCGGTACCTAAATCATTTGTTTCGCATGGATTTGAAGCTAAGCCTTCTACTTCGCATGGATTTGCAGCTACAACATGTGCATCGCATGGATTTGAAGCAAAACCTTCTACATCGCATTGATTTGCTCCTAAATCATGTGTTTCGCATGGATTTTATGCTAACTCGTTTGTTTCCCTTGCATTTGAAGCTATATCAGTTATATCGCAAGTATCTGATGCTAAATCATTTGTTTCGCATGGATTTGTAGCTAAACCTTCTACATCGCATTGATTTGAAGCTAAATCATATGTTTCGCTTGGATTTGAAGCTAAACCTTCTACATCGCATTGATTTGAAGCTAAATCATGTGTTTCGCTTGAATTTGAAGCTATACCCTCTACATCGCTTTGATTTGAAGCTTAATCATGTGTTTTGCATGGATTTGATGCTAACTCGTTGTTTCCCCTGCGTTTGAAGCTATTTCAGTTATATCGCAAGAATCTGATGCTTAATCATTTGTTTCGCATGGATTTGAAGCTAAATCTTCTACATCGCATTGATTTGCAGCTAAATTATGTGTTTTGCATGGATTTTATGCTAACTCGTTTGTTTCGTCTGCATTTGAAGCTATATCACTTATATCGCAAGTATCTGAAGCAAAATCATTTGTGTCGCATGGATTTGAAGCTAAACCTTCTACATCGCTCTGATTTGAAGCATATCGTGTGATTCGCTTGGATTTGATGCTAACTCGTTTGTTTGGCCTGCATTTGATGCTATATCACTTATATCACAAGTGTTTGATGCTAAATCATTCGTTTCGCATGGATTTGAAGCTAAACCTTCTACTTCGTATCGATTTGAAGCAAAATGATATGTATCGCATGAATTTTGTAGCTACCCCGTTTGATTTGTCTGCATATGCAGCTATATCACTTATATTACATGTGTTTGAAGCTAAATCATTTGTTTTGCATGGATTTGAAGCTAAACCTTCTACATCGCATTGATTTGTAGCTAAATCATGTGATTCGCATGGATTTGAAGCTAACTCGTTCGTTTCGCCTGCATTTGATGCTATATCACTTCTATCGCAAGTATCTGAAGCTAAATCATTTGTTTCGTATGGATTTAAAGCTAAACCTTCTACATCGTATTGATTTGAAGCTAAATCATTTGTTTCGCATGGATTTGAAGCTAAACCTTCTATATCGCATTCATTTGAAGCTAAATCATGTGTTTCGCTTGGGTTTGTAGCTATATCTTCTACATCGCTTTGATTTGAAGCTAAATTATGTGTTTCGCTTGGATATGAAGCTAACTCGTTTGTTTCGTCTGCATTTGAAGCTAAACCATCTACATCGCATTGATTTGAAGCTAAATCATGTGTTTTGCATGGATTTTATGCTAACTCGTTTGTTTCTCCTGCATTTGAAGCTACATCACTTATATCGCAAGTATCTGAATCTAAATCATGTGTTTCGCTTGAATTTGAAGCTATACCTTCTACATCGCATTGATTTGAAGCTAAAACATGTGTATCGCATGGATTTGAAGCTAAACCTTCTACAGCGCATTGATTTGAAGCTAAATCAATTGTTTCGCTTGAATTTGAAGCTAAACCTACTACATCGCATTTATTTGAAGCTAAATTATGTTTTTCGCTTGGATTTGAAGCTTGCTCGTTTGTTCCGTCTGCATTTTATGCTATATCTCTTATGTCGCAAGTATTTTGAAGAAAAATCATGTGTTTTGCATGGATTTGATGCTAACTCGTTTGTTCCCCCTGCATTTGAAGCTATTTCAGTTATATCGCAAGTATCTGTACCTAAATCATTTGTTTCGCATGGATTTGAAGCTCAGCCTTCTACTTCGCATGGATGTAAACCGAAATGATGTGTATCGCATGGATTTTGAATCTAACTCGTTTGATTCGTCTGCATTTGAAGCTATATCACTTATATCCCAAGTGTTCGATGCAAAATCATTTGTTTCGCATGGTTTTGTAGCTAAACCTTCTACATCGCATTGACTTGAAGCTAAATCATGTGTTTCGCTTGGATTTGAAGCTAAACCTTCTACATCGCATTGACTTGAAGCTAAATCATGTGTTTTGCATGGATTTGATGCAAACTCGTTGTTTCCACTGCATTTGATGCTATATCAGTTATATCGCAAGTATCTGATGCTAAATCGTTTGTTTCGCATGGATTTGAAGCTAAACCTTCTACATCGCATTGATTTGAAGCTAAATCGTGTATTTTGCATGGATTTTATGCTAACTCGTTTGTTTCCCCTGCATTTGAAGCTATTTCAGTTATATCGCAAGTATCTGTACCTAAATCATTTGTTTCGCATGGATTTGAAGCTAAGCCTTCTACTTCGCATGGATTTGCAGCTACAACATGTGCATCGCATGGATTTGAAGCAAAACCTTCTACATCGCATTGATTTGAAGCTAAATCATATGTTTCGGTTGGATTTGAAGCTAAACCTTCTACATCGCATTGATTTGAAGCTAAATCATTAGTTTCGCTTGAATTTGAAGCTATACCCTCTACATCGCTTTGATTTGAAGCTTAATCATGTGTTTTGCATGGATTTGATGCTAACTCGTTTGTTTCCCCTGCGTTTGAAGCTATTTCAGTTATATCGCAAGTATCTGATGCTAAATCATTTGTTTCGCATGGATTTGAAGCTAAACCTTCTACATCGCATTGATTTGCAGCTAAATTATGTGTTTTGCATGGATTTTATGCTAACTTGTTCGTTTCGCCTGCATTTGATGATATATCACTTATATCACAAGTGTTTGAATCTGAATAATTTGTTTCGCATGGATTTGAAGCTAAACCTTCTACCTCGTATCGATTTGAAGCAAAATTATATGTATCGCATGGCTTTTGAAGCTACCCCCGTTTGAATCGTCTGCATTGGCAGCTATATCACTTATATCACAAGTGTTTGAAGCTAAATCATTTGTTTCGCAAGGATTTGAAGCTAAACCTTCTACATCGCATTCATTTGAAACTAAATCATGTGTTTCGCTTGGATTTGAGGCTAAACCTTCTCCATCGCATTGATTTGAAGCTAAATCATATGTTTCGCTTGGATTTGAAGCTAAACCTTCTACATCGCATTGACTTGAAGCTAAATCATGTGTTTGCATGGATTTGAGGCAAACTCGTTTGTTTCCCCTGCATTTGAAGCTATATCAGTTATATCGCAAGTATCTGATGCTAAATCATTTGTTTCGCATGGATTTGAAGCTAAACCTTCTACATTGCATTGATTTGAAGCTAAATCGTGTGTTTTGCATGGATTTTATGCTTACTCGTTTGTTTCCCCTGCATTTCAAGCTATTTCAGTTATATCGCAAGTATCTGATGCTAAATCATGTGTTTCGCTTGGATTTGAAGCTAAACCTTCTACATCGCATTGATTTGCAGTTACAACATGTGTATCGCATGGATTTGAAGCTAAACCTTCTACATCGCATTGATTTGAAGCTAAATCATATGTTTCGCTTGGATTTGAAGCTAAACCTTCTACATCGCATTGACTTGAAGCTAAATCATGTGTTTTGCATGGATTTGATGCAAACTCGTTTGTTTCCCCTGCATTTCAAGCTATTTCAGTTATATCGCAAGTATCTGATGCTAAATCATTTGTTTCGCATGGATTTGAAGCTAAACCATCTACATCGCATTGATTTGAAGCTAAATCATGTGTTTTGCATGGATTTTATGCTAACTCGTTTGTTTCCCCTGCATTTGAAGCTACATCACTTATATCGCAAGTATCTGAATCTAAATCATGTGTTTCGCTTGAATTTGAAGCTATACCTTCTACATCGCATTGATTTGAATCTAAAACATGTGTATCGCACGGATTTTGAAGCTAAACCTTCTACAGCGCATTGATTTGAAGCTAAATCATGTGTTTCGCTTGAATTTGAAGCTAAACCTTCTACATCGCATTTATTTGAAGCTAAATTATGTCTTTCGCTTGGATTTGAAGCTTACTCGTTTGTTCCGTCTGCATTTTATGCTATATCTCTTATGTCGCAAGTATTTGAAGAAAAATCATGTGTTTTGCATGGATTTGAAGCTAACTCGTATGTTTCGACTGCATTTGAATCTATATCTCTTATATCGCAAGTATCTGATGCTAAATCATTTGTTTCGCATGGATTTGAAACTAAACCTTCTACATCGCTTTGATTTGCAGCTAAATCATGTGTTTTGCATGGACTTGAAGCTCAACCTTCCACATCGCTTTGATTTGAAGCTAAATCGTGTATTTTGCATGGGTTTTATGCTAACTCGTTTGTTTCCCCTGCATTTGAAGTTATTTCAGATATATCGCAAGTATCTGTACCTAAATCATTTGTTTCGCATGGATTTGAAGCTAAGCCTTCTACTTCGCATGGATTTGCAGCTACAACATGTGCATCGCATGGATTTGAAGCAAAACCTTCTACATCGCATTGATTTGCTCCTAAATCATGTGTTTCGCATGGATTTTATGCTAACTCGTTTGTTTCCCTTGCATTTGAAGCTATATCAGTTATATCGCAAGTATCTGATGCTAAATCATTTGTTTCGCATGGATTTGTAGCTAAACCTTCTACATCGCATTGATTTGAAGCTAAATCATATGTTTCGCTTGGATTTGAAGCTAAACCTTCTACATCGCATTGATTTGAAGCTAAATCATGTGTTTCGCTTGAATTTGAAGCTATACCCTCTACATCGCTTTGATTTGAAGCTTAATCATGTGTTTTGCATGGATTTGATGCTAACTCGTTTGTTTCCCCTGCGTTTGAAGCTATTTCAGTTATATCGCAAGAATCTGATGCTTAATCATTTGTTTCGCATGGATTTGAAGCTAAATCTTCTACATCGCATTGATTTGCAGCTAAATTATGTGTTTTGCATGGATTTTATGCTAACTTGTTCGTTTCGCCTGCATTTGATGATATATCACTTATATCACAAGTGTTTGAATCTGAATAATTTGTTTCGCATGGATTTGAAGCTAAACCTTCTACCTCGTATCGATTTGAAGCAAAATTATATGTATAGCATGGCTTTTGAAGCTACCCCGTTTGAATCGTCTGCATTGGCAGCTATATCACTTATATCACAAGTGTTTGAAGCTAAATCATTTGTTTCGCAAGGATTAGAAGCTAAACCTTCTACATCGCATTCATTTGAAACTAAATCATGTGTTTCGCTTGGATTTGAGGCTAAACCTTCTCCATCGCATTGATTTGAAGCTAAATCATATGTTTCGCTTGGATTTGAAGCTAAACCTTCTACATCGCATTGACTTGAAGCTAAATCATGTGTTTTGCATGGATTTGAGGCAAACTCGTTTGTTTCCCCTGCATTTGAAGCTATATCAGTTATATCGCAAGTATCTGATGCTAAATCATTTGTTTCGCATGGATTTGAAGCTAAACCTTGTACATTGCATTGATTTGAAGCTAAATCGTGTGTTTTGCATGGATTTTATGCTTACTCGATTGTTTCCCCTGCATTTCAAGCTATTTCAGTTATATCGCAAGTATCTGATGCTAAATCATGTGTTTCGCTTGGATTTGAAGCTAAACCTTCTACATCGCATTGATTTGCAGTTACAACATGTGTATCGCATGGATTTGAAGCTAAACCTTCTACATCGCATTGATTTGAAGCTAAATCATATGTTTCGCATGGATTTGAAGCTAAACCTTCTACATCGCATTGACTTGAAGCTAAATCATGTGTTTTGCATGGATTTGATGCAAACTCGTTTGTTTCCCCTGCATTTGAAGCTACATCACTTATATCGCAAGTATCTGAATCTAAATCATGTGTTTCGCTTGAATTTGAAGCTAAACCTTCTACATCGCATTTATTTGAAACTAAATTATGTCTTTCGCTTGGATTTGAAGCTTACTCGTTTGTTCCGTCTGCATTTTATGCTATATCTCTTATGTCGCAAGTATTTGAAGAAAAATCATGTGTTTTGCATGGATTTGAAGCTAACTCGTATGTTTCGACTGCATTTGAATCTATATCTCTTATATCGCAAGTATCTGATGCTAAATCATTTGTTTCGCATGGATTTGAAACTAAACCTTCTACATCGCTTTGATTTGCAGCTAAATCATGTGTTTTGCATGGACTTGAAGCTCAACCTTCCACATCGCTTTGATTTGAAGCTAAATCGTGTATTTTGCATGGATTTTATGCTAACTCGTTTGTTTCCCCTGCATTTGAAGCTATTTCAGTTATATCGCAAGTATCTGTACCTAAATCATTTGTTTCGCATGGATTTGAAGCTAAGCCTTCTACTTCGCATGGATTTGCAGCTACAACATGTGCATCGCATGGATTTGAAGCAAAACCTACTACATCGCATTGACTTGCTCCTAAATCATGTGTTTCGCATGGATTTTATGCTAACTCGTTTGTTTCCCTTGCATTTGAAGCTATATCAGTTATATCGCAAGTATCTGATGCTAAATCATTTGTTTCGCATGGATTTGTAGCTAAACCTTCTACATCGCATTGATTTGAAGCTAAATCATATGTTTCGCTTGGATTTGAAGCTAAACCTTCTACATCGCATTGATTTGAAGCTAAATCATGTGTTTCGCTTGAATTTGAAGCTATACCCTCTACATCGCTTTGATTTGAAGCTTAATCATGTGTTTTGCATGGATTTGATGCTAACTCGTTTGTTTCCCCTGCGTTTGAAGCTATTTCAGTTATATCGCAAGAATCTGATGCTAAATCATTTGTTACGCATGGATTTGAAGCTAAATCTTCTACATCGCATTGATTTGCAGCTAAATTATGTGTTTTGCATGGATTTTATGCTAACTTGTTCGTTTCGCCTGCATTTGATGATATATCACTTATATCACAAGTGTTTGAATATGAATAATTTGTTTCGCATGGATTTGAAGCTAAACCTTCTACCTCGTATCGATTTGAAGCAAAATTATATGTATAGCATGGCTCTTGAAGCTACCCCGTTTGAATCATCTGCATTGGC
Organism: Megalopta genalis; assembly: GCF_051020955.1. Classification (NCBI taxonomy): domain Eukaryota; kingdom Metazoa; phylum Arthropoda; class Insecta; order Hymenoptera; family Halictidae; genus Megalopta; species Megalopta genalis. The sequence continues at coordinate 20,969 of NW_027477548.1, read as the reverse complement.
AGCTATATCACTTATATCACAAGTGTTTGAAGCTAAATCATTTGTTTCGCAAGGATTTGAAGCTAAACCTTCTACATCGCATTCATTTGAAACTAAATCATGTGTTTCGCTTGGATTTGAGGCCAAACCTTCTCCATCGCATTGATTTGAAGCTAAATCATATGTTTCGCTTGGATTTGAAGCTAAACCTTCTACATCGCATTGACTTGAAGCTAAATCATGTGTTTTGCATGGATTTGAGGCAAACTAGTTTGTTTCCCCTGCATTTGAAGCTATATCAGTTATATCGCAAGTATCTGATGCTAAATCATTTGTTTCGCATGGATTTGAAGCTAAACCTTCTACATTGCATTGATTTGAAGCTAAATCGTGTGTTTTGCATGGATTTTATGCTAACTCGTTTGTTTCCCCTGCATTTGAAGCTATACCAGTTATATCGCAAGTATCTGATGCTAAATCGTTTGTTTCGCATGGATTTGAAGCTAAACCTTCGTACATCGCATTGATTTGAAGCTAAATCATGTGTTTTTCATGGATTTGAAGCTAACTCGTTCGTTTCGCCTGCATTTGGTGCTGTATCACTTATATCGCAAGTGTTTGAAGCTAAATCATTTGTTTCGCAGGGATTTGAAGCTAAACCTTCTACATCATATCGATTTGAAGCTAAATGATATGTATCGCATGGATTTTGAAGCTATCCCATTTGATTCGTCTGCATTTGCAGCTATATCACTTATATCACAAGTGTTTGAAGCTAAATCATTTGTTTCGCATGGATTTGAATATAAACCTTCTACATCGCATTGATTTGAAGCTAAATCATTTGCTTCGCTTGGATTTGAAGCTATAACTTCTTCATCGCTTTGATTTGAAGCTAAATCATGTGTTTTGCAGGGATTTGATGCTAACTCGTTTGTTTCCCCTGCATTTGAAGCTATTTCAGTTATATCGCAAGTATTTGATGCTAAATCATGTGTTTCGCTTAGATTTGAAGCTAAACCTTCTACATCGCATTGATTTGAAGTTAAATCATTTGTTTCGCATGGATTTGAAGCTAAACCATCTACATCGCATTGATTTGAAGAATATCGTGTGATTTGCTTGGATTTGATGCTAACTCGTTTGTTTGGCCTGCATTTGATGCTATATCACTTCTATCACAAGTGTTTGATGCTAAATCATTTGTTCCGCATGGATTTGTAGCTAAACCTTCTACATCGTATCGATTTGAAGCTAAATGATATGTATGGCATGGATTTTGAAGCTATCCCGTTTGATTCTCACGCAGTTGAAGCTATATCACCTATATCCGAAGTGTTTGAAGCTCAACCATTTGTTCCGCATCGATTTGAAGCTATGCCTTCTACTTCGCATTGATTTGAAGCTAAATCATTTGTGTCGCATGGATTTGAAGTTAAACCTTCTACATCGCACTGATTTGAAGCATATCGTGTGATTCGCTTGGATTTGATGCTAACTCGTTTGTTTGGCCTGCATTTGATGCTATATCACTTATATCACAAGTGTTTGATGCTAAATCATTCGTTTCGCATGGATTTGAAGCTAAACCTTCTACTTCGTATCGATTTGAAGCAAAATGATATGTATCGCATGGATTTTGTAGCTACCCCGTTTGATTTGTCTGCATATGCAGCTATATCACTTATATTACATGTGTTTGAAGCTAAATCATTTGTTTTGCATGGATTTGAAGCTAAACCTTCTACATCGCATTGATTTGTAGCTAAATCATGTGATTCGCATGGATTTGAAGCTAACTCGTTCGTTTCGCCTGCATTTGATGCTATATCACTTCTATCGCAAGTATCTGAAGCTAAATCATTTGTTTCGTATGGATTTAAAGCTAAACCTTCTACATCGTATTGATTTGAAGCTAAATCATGTGTTTCGCATGGTTTAAAGCAAACTCGTTTGTTTCGCATGCAATTGAAGCTAAATCACGTATATCACAAGTATTTGAAGCTAAACCATTTGTTTCGCATAGAATCGATGTTCAGCCTTCTACTTCGCAGTGATTTGAAGCTAAATCATGTGTTTCGCATGGATTTGGAGCTCACTCGTTAGTTTCGTCTGCATTTGAAGCTATATCACTTATATCGCTAGTATCTGAAGCCAAATCATTTGTTTCGCATGGATTTGAAGCTAAAGATTCTACATCGCATTGATTTGAAGCTAAATCGTGTGTTTAGCATGGATTTGAAGCTAACTCGTTTGTTTCCCCTGCATTTGAAGCTATTTCAGTTATATCGCAAGTATCTGATGCTAAATCATGTGTTTCGCTTGGATTTGAAGCTAAACCCTCTACATCGAATTGATTTGCAGCTACAACATGTGCATCGCATGGATTTGAAGCTAAACCTTCTACATCGCATTGATTTGGAGCTAAATCGTGTGTTTTGCATGGATTTTATGCTAACTCGTTTGTTTCCCTTGCATTTGAAGCTATATCAGTTATATCGCAAGTATCTGATGCTAAATCATTTGTTTCGCATGGATTTGTAGCTAAACCTTCTACATCGCATTGATTTGAAGCTAAATCATATGTTTCGCTTGGATTTGAAGCTAAACCTTCTACATCGCATTGATTTGAAGCTAAATCATGTGTTTCGCTTGATTTTGAAGCTATACCCTCTACATCGCTTTGATTTGAAGCTTAATCATGTGTTTTGCATGGATTTGATGCTAACTCGTTTGTTTCCCCTGCATTTGAAGTTATATCAGTTATATCGCAAGTATCTGTACCTAAATCATTTGTTTCGCATGGAATCGATGTTCAGCCTTCTACTTCGCAGTGATTTGAAACTAAATCATGTGTTTCGCATGGATTTGGAGCTCACTCGTTAGTTTCGTCTGCATTTGAAGCTATATCACTTATATCGCTAGTATCTGAAGCCAAATCATTTGTTTCGCATGGATTTGAAGCTAAAGATTCTACATCGCATTGATTTGAAGCTAAATCGTGTGTTTAGCATGGATTTGAAGCTAACTCGTTTGTTTCCCCTGCATTTGAAGCTATATCAGTTATATCGCAAGTATCTGATGCTAAATCATTTGTTTCGCATGGATTTGAAGCTAAACCTTCTACATCGCATTGATTTGAAGCTAAATCGTGTGTTTAGCATGGATTTGAAGCTAACTCGTTTGTTTCCCCTGCATTTGAAGCTATTTCAGTTATATCGCAAGTATCTGATGCTAAATCATGTGTTTCGCTTGGATTTGAAGCTAAACCCTCTACATCGAATTGATTTGCAGCTACAACATGTGCATCGCATGGATTTGAAGCTAAACCTTCTACATCGCATTGATTTGGAGCTAAATCGTGTGTTTTGCATGGATTTTATGCTAACGCGTTTGTTTCCCTTGCATTTGAAGCTATATCAGTTATATCGCAAGTATCTGATGCTAAATCATTTGTTTCGCATGGATTTGTAGCTAAACCTTCTACATCGCATTGATTTGAAGCTAAATCATATGTTTCGCTTGGATTTGAAGCTAAACCTTCTACATCGCATTGATTTGAAGCTAAATCATGTGTTTTGCATGGATTTGATGCTAACTCGTTTGTTTCCCCTGCATTTGAAGTTATATCAGTTATATCGCAAGTATCTGTACCTAAATCATTTGTTTCGCATGGATTTGAAGCTAAACCTTCTACATCGCATTGATTTGAAGCTAAATCGTGTGTTTAGCATGGATTTGAAGCTAACTCGTTTGTTTCCCCTGCATTGGAAGCTATTTCAGTTATATCGCAAGTATCTGATGCTAAATCATGTGTTTCGCTTGGATTTGAAGCTAAACCCTCTACATCGAATTGATTTGCAGCTACAACATGTGCATCGCATGGATTTGAAGCTAAACCTTCTACATCGCATTGATTTGGAGCTAAATCGTGTGTTTTGCATGGATTTTATGCTAACTCGTTTGTTTCCCTTGCATTTGAAGCTATATCAGTTATATCGCAAGTATCTGATGCTAAATCATCTGTTTCGCATGGATTTGAAGCTAAACCTTCTACATCGTATTGATTTGAAGCTAAATCATGTGTTTTGCATGGATTTGATGCTAACTCGTTTGTTTCCCCTGTATTTGAATCTATATCAGTTATATCGCAAGTATCTGATGCTAAATCATTTGTTTCGCATGGATTTGAAGCTAAACCTTCCACATCGCATTGATTTGAAGCTAATTCATGTGTTTTGCATGTATTTGATGCAAACTCGTTTGTTTCCACTGCATTTGAAGCTATATCAGTTATATCGCAAGTATCTGATGCTAAATACATTTGTTTAGCATGGATTTGAAGCTAAACCTTCTACATCGCATTGATTTGAAGCTAAATCGTGTGTTTAGCATGGATTTGAAGCTAACTCGTTTCTTTCCCCTGCATTTGAAGCTATTTCAGTTATATCGCAAGTATCTGATGCTAAATCATGTGTTTCGCTTGGATTTGAAGCTAAACCCTCTACATCGCATTGATTTGCAGCTACAACATGTGCATCGCATGGATTTGAAGCTAAACCTTCTACATCGCATTGATTTGAAGCTAAATCGTGTGTTTTGCATGGATTTTATGCTAACTCGTTTGTTTCCCTTGCATTTGAAGCTATATCAGTTATATCGCAAGTATCTGATGCTAAATCATTTGCTTTACATGGATTTGAAGCTAATCCTGCTACATCGTATTGATTTGAAGCTAAATCATGTGTTTCGCATGGATTTGAAGCTAACTCGTTTGTTCGTCTCCATTTGAAGCGATGTCCCTTCTATCGCAAATATCTGAAGCTAAATCATTGGTTTCGCATGGATTTGAATCTAAACCTTCTACATCGCATTGATTTGCTCCTAAATCATGTGTTTCGCATGGATTTGATGCTAACTCGTTTGTTTCCCCTGCGTTTGAAGCTATTTCAGTTATATCGCAGGTATCTGATGCTAAATCATTTGTTTCGCATGGATTTGAAGCTAAACCTTCTACATCGCATTGACTTGAAGCTAAATCATGTCTTTTGCATGGATTTGATGCAAACTCGTTTGTTTCCACTGCATTTGAAGCTATATCAGTTATATCGCAAGTATCTGATGCTAAATACATTTGTTTAGCATGGATTTGAAGCTAAACCTTCTACATCGCATTGATTTGAAGCTAAATCTTGTGTTTTGCATGGATTTTATGCTAACTTGTTCGTTTCGCCTGCATTTGATGATATATCACTTATATCACAAGTGTTTGAATCTGAATAATTTGTTTCGCATGGATTTGAAGCTAAATCTTCTACCTCGTATCGATTTGAAGCAAAATTATATGTATCGCATGGCTTTTGAAGCTACCCCGTTTGAATCGTCTGCATTGGCAGCTATATCACTTATATCACAAGTGTTTGAAGCTAAATCATTTGTTTCGCAAGGATTTGAAGCTAAACCTTCTACATCGCATTCATTTGAAACTAAATCATGTGTTTCGCTTGGATTTGAGGCTAAACCTTCTCCATCGCATTGATTTGAAGCTAAATCATATGTTTCGCTTGGATTTGAAGCTAAACCTTCTACATCGCATTGACTTGAAGCTAAATCATGTGTTTTGCATGGATTTGAGGCAAACTCGTTTGTTTCCCCTGCATTTGAAGCTATATCAGTTATATCGCAAGTATCTGATGCTAAATCATTTGTTTCCCATGGATTTGAAGCTAAACCTTCTACATTGCATTGATTTGAAGCTAAATCGTGTGTTTTGCATGGATTTTATGCTTACTCGTTTGTTTCCCCTGCATTTCAAGCTATTTCAGTTATATCGCAAGTATCTGATGCTAAATCATGTGTTTCGCTTGGATTTGAAGCTAAACCTTCTACATCGCATTGATTTGCAGTTACAACATGTGTATCGCATGGATTTGAAGCTAAACCTTCTACATCGCATTGATTTGAAGCTAAATCATATGTTTCGCTTGGATTTGAAGCTAAACCTTCTACATCGCATTGACTTGAAGCTAAATCATGTGTTTTGCATGGATTTGATGCAAACTCGTTTGTTTCCCCTGCATTTCAAGCTATTTCAGTTATATCGCAAGTATCTGATGCTAAATCATTTGTTTCGCATGGATTTGAAGCTAAACCATCTACATCGCATTCATTTGAAGCTAAATCATGTGTTTTGCATGGATTTTATGCTAACTCGTTTGTTTCCCCTGCATTTGAAGCTACATCACTTATATCGCAAGTATCTGAATCTAAATCATGTGTTTCGCTTGAATTTGAAGCTATACCTTCTACATCGCATTGATTTGAAGCTAAAACATGTGTATCGCACGGATTTTGAAGCTAAACCTTCTACAGCGCATTGATTTGAAGCTAAATCATGTGTTTCGCTTGAATTTGAAGCTAAACCTTCTACATCGCATTTATTTGAAGCTAAATTATGTCTTTCGCTTGGATTTGAAGCTTACTCGTTTGTTCCGTCTGCATTTTATGCTATATCTCTTATGTCGCAAGTATTTGAAGAAAAATCATGTGTTTTGCATGGATTTGAAGCTAACTCGTATGTTTCGACTGCATTTGAATCTATATCTCTTATATCGCAAGTATCTGATGCTAAATCATTTGTTTCGCATGGATTTGAAACTAAACCTTCTACATCGCTTTGATTTGCAGCTAAATCATGTGTTTTGCATGGACTTGAAGCTCAACCTTCCACAACGCTTTGATTTGAAGCTAAATCATGTGTTTTGCATGGATTTGATGCTAACTCGTTTGTTCCCCCTGCATTTGAAGCTATTTCAGTTATATCGCAAGTATCTGATGCTAAATCATTTGTTTCGCATGGATTTGTAGCTAAACCTTCTACATCGCATTGACTTGAAGCTAAATCATGTGTTTCGCTTGGATTTGAAGCTAAACCTCTACATCGCATTGACTTGAAGCTAAATCATGTGTTTCGCTTGGATTTGAAGCTAAACCTTCTACATCGCATTGACTTGAAGCTAAATCATGTGTTTTGCATGGATTTGATGCAAACTCGTTTGTTTCCACTGCATTTGAAGCTATATCAGTTATATCGCAAGTATCTGTACCTAAATCATTTGTTTCGCATGGATTTGAAGCTAAGCCTTCTACTTCGCATGGATTTGCAGATACAACATGTGCATCGCATGGATTTGAAGCAAAACCTTCTACATCGCATTGATTTGCTCCTAAATCATGTGTTTCGCATGGATTTTATGCTAACTCGTTTGTTTCCCTTGCATTTGAAGCTATATCAGTTATATCGCAAGTATCTGATGCTAAATCATTTGTTTCGCATGGATTTGTAGCTAAACCTTCTACATCGCATTGATTTGAAGCTAAATCATATGTTTCGCTTGGATTTGAAGCTAAACCTTCTACATCGCATTGATTTGAAGCTAAATCATGTGTTTCGCTTGAATTTGAAGCTATACCCTCTACATCGCTTTGATTTGAAGCTTAATCATGTGTTTTGCATGGATTTGATGCTAACTCGTTTGTTTCCCCTGCGTTTGAAGCTATTTCAGTTATATCGCAAGTATCTGATGCTAAATCATTTGTTTCGCATGGATTTGAAGCTAAACCTTCTACATCGCATTGATTTGCAGCTAAATTATGTGTTTTGCATGGATTTTATGCTAACTTGTTCGTTTCGCCTGCATTTGATGATATATCACTTATATCACAAGTGTTTGAATCTGAATAATTTGTTTCGCATGGATTTGAAGCTAAACCTTCTACATCGCATTGATTTGAAGCTAAATCGTGTGTTTTGCATGGATTTTATGCTAACTCGTTTGTTTCCCCTGCATTTGAAGCTATTTCAGTTATATCGCAAGTATCTGATGCTAAATCATGTGTTTCGCTTGGATTTGAAGCTAAACCTTCTACATCGCATTGATTTGCAGCTACAACATGTGTATCGCATGGATTTGTAGCTAAACCTTCTACATCGCATTGATTTGAAGCTAAATCATATGTTTCGCTTGGATTTGAAGCTAAACCTTCTACATCGCATTGATTTGAAGCTAAATCATGTGTTTCGCTTGAATTTGAAGCTATACCCTCTACATCGCATTGATTTGAAGCTTAATCATGTGTTTTGCATGGATTTGATGCTATCTCGTCTGTTTCCCCTGCGTTTGAAGCTATTTCAGTTATATCGCAAGTATCTGATGCTAAATCATTTGTTTCGCATGGATTTGAAGCTAAACCTTCTACATCGCATTGATTTGCAGCTAAATTATGTGTTTTGCATGGATTTTATGCTAACTTGTTCGTTTCGCCTGCATTTGATGATATATCACTTATATCACAAGTGTTTCAATCTGAATAATTTGTTTCGCATGAATTTGAAGCTAAAGCTTCTACCTCGTATCGATTTGAAGCAAAATTATATGTATCGCATGGCTTTTGATGCTACCCCGTTTGAATCGTCTGCATTGGCAGCTATATCACTTATATCACAAGTGTTTGAAGCTAAATCATTTGTTTCGCAAGGATTTGAAGCTAAACCTTCTACATCGCATTCATTTGAAACTAAATCATGTGTTTCGCTTGGATTTGAGGCTAAACCTTCTCCATCGCATTGATTTGAAGCTAAATCCTATGTTTCGCTTGGATTTGAAGCTAAACCTTCTACATCGCATTGACTTGAAGCTAAATCATGTGTTTTGCATGTATTTGATGCAAACTCGTTTGTTTCCACTGCATTTGAAGCTATATCAGTTATATCGCAAGTATCTGATGCTAAATACATTTGTTTAGCATGGATTTGAAGCTAAACCTTCTACATCGCATTGATTTGAAGCTAAATCGTGTGTTTAGCATGGATTTGAAGCTAACTCGTTTCTTTCCCCTGCATTTGAAGCTATTTCAGTTATATCGCAAGTATCTGATGCTAAATCATGTGTTTCGCTTGGATTTGAAGCTAAACCCTCTACATCGCATTGATTTGCAGCTACAACATGTGCATCGCATGGATTTGAAGCTAAACCTTCTACATCGCATTGATTTGAAGCTAAATCGTGTGTTTTGCATGGATTTTATGCTAACTCGTTTGTTTCCCTTGCATTTGAAGCTATATCAGTTATATCGCAAGTATCTGATGCTAAATCATTTGCTTTACATGGATTTGAAGCTAATCCTGCTACATCGTATTGATTTGAAGCTAAATCATGTGTTTCGCATGGATTTGAAGCTAACTCGTTTGTTCGTCTCCATTTGAAGCGATGTCCCTTCTATCGCAAATATCTGAAGCTAAATCATTGGTTTCGCATGGATTTGAATCTAAACCTTCTACATCGCATTGATTTGCTCCTAAATCATGTGTTTCGCATGGATTTGATGCTAACTCGTTTGTTTCCCCTGCGTTTGAAGCTATTTCAGTTATATCGCAGGTATCTGATGCTAAATCATTTGTTTCGCATGGATTTGAAGCTAAACCTTCTACATCGCATTGACTTGAAGCTAAATCATGTCTTTTGCATGGATTTGATGCAAACTCGTTTGTTTCCACTGCATTTGAAGCTATATCAGTTATATCGCAAGTATCTGATGCTAAATACATTTGTTTAGCATGGATTTGAAGCTAAACCTTCTACATCGCATTGATTTGAAGCTAAATCTTGTGTTTTGCATGGATTTTATGCTAACTTGTTCGTTTCGCCTGCATTTGATGATATATCACTTATATCACAAGTGTTTGAATCTGAATAATTTGTTTCGCATGGATTTGAAGCTAAATCTTCTACCTCGTATCGATTTGAAGCAAAATTACATGTATCGCATGGCTTTTGAAGCTACCCCGTTTGAATCGTCTGCATTGGCAGCTATATCACTTATATCACAAGTGTTTGAAGCTAAATCATTTGTTTCGCAAGGATTTGAAGCTAAACCTTCTACATCGCATTCATTTGAAACTAAATCATGTGTTTCGCTTGGATTTGAGGCTAAACCTTCTCCATCGCATTGATTTGAAGCTAAATCATATGTTTCGCTTGGATTTGAAGCTAAACCTTCTACATCGCATTGACTTGAAGCTAAATCATGTGTTTTGCATGGATTTGAGGCAAACTCGTTTGTTTCCCCTGCATTTGAAGCTATATCAGTTATATCGAAAGTATCTGATGCTAAATCATTTGTTTCGCATGGATTTGAAGCTAAACCTTCTACATTGCATTGATTTGAAGCTAAATCGTGTGTTTTGCATGGATTTTATGCTTACTCGTTTGTTTCCCCTGCATTTCAAGCTATTTCAGTTATATCGCAAGTATCTGATGCTAAATCATGTGTTTCGCTTGGATTTGAAGCTAAACCTTCTACATCGCATTGATTTGCAGTTACAACATGTGTATCGCATGGATTTGAAGCTAAACCTTCTACATCGCATTGATTTGAAGCTAAATCATATGTTTCGCTTGGATTTGAAGCTAAACCTTCTACATCGCATTGACTTGAAGCTAAATCATGTGTTTTGCATGGATTTGATGCAAACTCGTTTGTTTCCCCTGCATTTCAAGCTATTTCAGTTATATCGCAAGTATCTGATGCTAAATCATTTGTTTCGCATGGATTTGAAGCTAAACCATCTACATCGCATTGATTTGAAGCTAAATCATGTGTTTTGCATGGATTTTATGCTAACTCGTTTGTTTCCCCTGCATTTGAAGCTACATCACTTATATCGCAAGTATCTGAATCTAAATCATGTGTTTCGCTTGAATTTGAAGCTATACCTTCTACATCGCATTGATTTGAAGCTAAAACATGTGTATCGCACGGATTTTGAAGCTAAACCTTCTACAGCGCATTGATTTGAAGCTAAATCATGTGTTTCGCTTGAATTTGAAGCTAAACCTTCTACATCGCATTTATTTGAAGCTAAATTATGTCTTTCGCTTGGATTTGAAGCTTACTCGTTTGTTCCGTCTGCATTTTATGCTATATCTCTTATGTCGCAAGTATTTGAAGAAAAATCATGTGTTTTGCATGGATTTGAAGCTAACTCGTATGTTTCGACTGCATTTGAATCTATATCTCTTATATCGCAAGTATCTGATGCTAAATCATTTGTTTCGCATGGATTTGAAACTAAACCTTCTACATCGCTTTGATTTGCAGCTAAATCATGTGTTTTGCATGGACTTGAAGCTCAACCTTCCACATCGCTTTGATTTGAAGCTAAATCATGTGTTTTGCATGGATTTGATGCTAACTCGTTTGTTCCCCCTGCATTTGAAGCTATTTCAGTTATATCGCAAGTATCTGATGCTAAATCATTTGTTTCGCATGGATTTGTAGCTAAACCTTCTACATCGCATTGACTTGAAGCTAAATCATGTGTTTCGCTTGGATTTGAAGCTAAACCTTCTACATCGCATTGACTTGAAGCTAAATCATGTGTTTCGCTTGGATTTGAAGCTAAACCTTCTACATCGCATTGACTTGAAGCTAAATCATGTGTTTTGCATGGATTTGATGCAAACTCGTTTGTTTCCACTGCATTTGAAGCTATATCAGTTATATCGCAAGTATCTGTACCTAAATCATTTGTTTCGCATGGATTTGAAGCTAAGCCTTCTACTTCGCATGGATTTGCAGATACAACATGTGCATCGCATGGATTTGAAGCAAAACCTTCTACATCGCATTGATTTGCTCCTAAATCATGTGTTTCGCATGGATTTTATGCTAACTCGTTTGTTTCCCTTGCATTTGAAGCTATATCAGTTATATCGCAAGTATCTGATGCTAAATCATTTGTTTCGCATGGATTTGTAGCTAAACCTTCTACATCGCATTGATTTGAAGCTAAATCATATGTTTCGCTTGGATTTGAAGCTAAACCTTCTACATCGCATTGATTTGAAGCTAAATCATGTGTTTCGCTTGAATTTGAAGCTATACCCTCTACATCGCTTTGATTTGAAGCTTAATCATGTGTTTTGCATGGATTTGATGCTAACTCGTTTGTTTCCCCTGCGTTTGAAGCTATTTCAGTTATATCGCAAGTATCTGATGCTAAATCATTTGTTTCGCATGGATTTGAAGCTAAACCTTCTACATCGCATTGATTTGCAGCTAAATTATGTGTTTTGCATGGATTTTATGCTAACTTGTTCGTTTCGCCTGCATTTGATGATATATCACTTATATCACAAGTGTTTGAATCTGAATAATTTGTTTCGCATGGATTTGAAGCTAAACCTTCTACATCGCATTGATTTGAAGCTAAATCGTGTGTTTTGCATGGATTTGATGCTAACTCGTTTGTTTCCCCTGCGTTTGAAGCTATTTCAGTTATATCGCAAGTATCTGATGCTAAATCATTTGTTTCGCATGGATTTGAAGCTAAACCTTCTACATCGCATTGATTTGCAGCTAAATTATGTGTTTTGCATGGATTTTATGCTAACTTGTTCGTTTCGCCTGCATTTGATGATATATCACTTATATCACAAGTGTTTGAATCTGAATAATTTGTTTCGCATGGATTTGAAGCTAAACCTTCTACATCGCATTGATTTGAAGCTAAATCGTGTGTTTTGCATGGATTTTATGCTAACTCGTTTGTTTCCCCTGCATTTGAAGCTATTTCAGTTATATCGCAAGTATCTGATGCTAAATCATGTGTTTCGCTTGGATTTGAAGCTAAACCTTCTACATCGCATTGATTTGAAGCTAAATCATGTGTTTCGCTTGAATTTGAAGCTATACCCTCTACATCGCATTGATTTGAAGCTTAATCATGTGTTTTGCATGGATTTGATGCTATCTCGTCTGTTTCCCCTGCGTTTGAAGCTATTTCAGTTATATCGCAAGTATCTGATGCTAAATCATTTGTTTCGCATGGATTTGAAGCTAAACCTTCTACATCGCATTGATTTGCAGCTAAATTATGTGTTTTGCATGGATTTGAAGATAACTCGTTCGTTTCGCCTTCATTTGATGCTATATCACTTATATCGCAAGTGTTTGAAGCTAAATCATTTGTTTCGCATGGATTTGAAGCTAAACCTTCTACATCGCATTGATTTGAAGCTAAATCATGTGTTTCACTTGGATTAGAAGCTATACCTTCTACATCGCATTGATTTGCAGCTAAATCATGTGTTTCGCATGGATTTGAAGCTAACTCGGTCGTTTCGCCTGCATTTGATGCTATATCACTTATATCGCAAGTATCTGAAGGTAAATCATTTGTTTCGTATAGATTTGATGTTTACCCTTCTACATCGCATTGATTTGAAGCTAAATCATGTATTTCGCATGGATTTGAAGCTAACTCGTTAGTTTCGCCTGCATTTGAAGCAATATCAATGTATCGCAAGAATCTGAACCTAAATCATTTGATCGCATGGATTTGAACCTAAGCCTTCTACTTGGCTTGGATTTAAAGCTAAATGATGTGTATCGCATGGATTTTGAAGCTGACTCGTTTGATTCGTCTGCATTTGAAGCTATATCGCTTATATCGCAAGTATCTGAAGCTGAATCATTTGTTTCGTATAGATTTGAATTTTAACCTTCTACATCGCATTGATTTGACGCTAAATCATGTATTTCGCATGGATTTGAAGCTAACTCGTTAGTTTCGCCTGCATTTGAAGCAATATCAATGTATCGCAAGTATCTGAAGCTAAATCATTTGGTTCCCATGGATTTGAAGCTAAACCATCTACATCGCATTGATTTGCAGCTAAATCATGTATTTCGCATGGATTTGATGCTAACTCGTCTGTTTCCCCTGCATTTGAAGCTATATCAGTTATATCGCCAGTATCTGATGTTAACTCATTTGTTTCGCATGAATTCGAAGCTAAAACTTCTACATCGCATTGATTTGAAGCTAAATCATGTGTTTCGCTTGGATTTGACACTATACCTTCTACATCGCTTTGATTTGAAGCTAAATCATTTGTTTTGCATGGATTTGATGCTCATTCGTTTGTTTCCCCTGCATTTGAAGCTATTTCAGTTATATCGCAAATATCTGATGCTAAATCATTTGTTTCGCATGGATTTGAAGCTAAACCATCTACATCGCATTGATTTGCAGCTAAATCATGTGATTTGCTTGGATTTGATGCTAACTCGTTTGTTTCCCCTGCATTTGAAGCTATATCAGTTATATCGCCAGTATCTGATGCTAAATCATTTGTTTCGCACGGATTTGAAGCTAAACCTTCTACATCGCATTGATTTGAAGCTAAATCATATGTTTTGCATGGATTTGATGCTAACTCGTTTGTTCCCCCTGCATTTGAAATTATATCAGTAATATCGCAAGTATCTGATGCTAAATCATTTGTTTCGCATGGATTTGAAGCTAAGCCTTCTACTTGGCATGGATTTAAAGCTAAATCATTTGTTTCGCATGGATTTGAAGCTAAACCCTCTACATCGCATTGATTTGCAGCTAAATCATGTGTTTCGCATGGATTTGAAGCTAACTCGGTCGTTTCGCCTGCATTTCATGCTATATCACTTATATCGCAAGTATCTGAAGCTAAATCATTTGTTTCGTATAGATTTGATGTTTACCCTTCTACATCGCATTTATTTGAAGCTAAATCATGTATTTCGCATGGATTTGAAGCTAACTCGTTAGTTTCGCCTGCATTTGAAGCAATATCAATGTATCGCAAGTATCTGAAGCTAAATCATTTGGTTCCCATGGATTTGAAGCTAAACCATCTACATCGCATTGATTTGCAGCTAAATCATGTGATTTGCATGGATTTGATGCTAACTCGTTTGTTTCCCCTGCATTTGAAGCTATATCAGTTATATCGCCAGTATCTGATGCTAAATCATTTGTTTCGCACGGATTTGAAGCTAAACCTTCTACATCGCATTGATTTGAAGCTAAATCATGTGTTTTGCATGGATTTGATGCTAACTCGTTTGTTCCCCCTGCATTTGAAATTATATCAGTAATATCGCAAGTATCTGATGCTAAATCATTTGTTTCGCATGGATTTGAAGCTAAGCCTTCTACTTGGCATGGATTTAAAGCTAAATCATTTGTTTCGCATGGAATGAAGCTAAACCCTCTACATCGCATTGATTTGCAGCTAAATCATGTGTTTCGCATGGATTTGAAGCTAACTCGGTCGTTTCGCCTGCATTTGATGCTATATCACTTATATCGCAAGTATCTGAAGCTAAATCATTTGTTTCGTAGAGATTTGAAGTTTAACCTTCTACATCGCATTGATTTGAAACTAAATCATGTATTTCGCATGGATTTGAAGCTAACTCGTTAGTTTCGCCTGCATTTGAAGCAATATCAATGTATCGCAAGTATCTGAACCTAAATCATTTGATCGCATGGATTTGAAGCTAAACCTTCTACTTCGCATCGATTTAAAGCTAAATTATGTGTATCGCATGGATTTTGAAGCTAACTCGTTTGATTCGTCTGCATTTGAACCTATATCAGTTATATCGCAAGAATCTGATCTAAATCATTTGTTTCGCATGGATTTGAAGCTAAGCCTTCTACTTCGTATCGATTTGAAGTTAAATGATATGTATCGCATGGATTTTGAAGCTTTCCCGTTTGATTCGTCTGCATTTCCTGCTATATCACTTATATCCCAAGTGTTTGTAGGTAAATCATTTGTTTCGCATGGATTTGAGGTTAAACCTTCTACATCGCATTGATTTGAAGCTAAATCATGTGTTGCGCTTGGATTTGAATCTATAACTTCTACATCGCATTGATTTGAAGCTAAATCATGTGTTTCGTTTGGATTTGAAGACATACCTTCTACATCGCTTTGATTTGAAGCTAAATCATGTGTTTTGCATGGAATTGATGATAACTCGTTTGTTTCCCCTGCATTTGAAGCTATATCAGTTATATCGCAAGTATCTGATGCTAAATCATTTGTTTCGCATGGATTTGAAGCTAAACCTTCTACATCGTATTGATTTGCATCTAAATCATGTGTTTAGCATGGATTTGAAGCTAACTCGTTCGTTTCGCCTGCATTTGATGCTATATCACTTATATCGCAAGTGTTTGAAGCTAACTCATTTGTTTCGCATGGATTTGAAGCTGAACCTTCTACATCGCATTGATTTGAAGCTAAATCATGTGTTTCGCTTGGATTTGAAACTATACCTTCTACATCGCTTTGATTTGAAGCTAAATCATGTGTTTTGCATGGAATTGATGATAACTCGTTTGTTTCCCCTGCATTTGAAGCTATATCAGTTATATCGCAAGTATCTGAGGCCAAATCATGTGTTTCGCTGGGATTTGAAGCTAAACCTTTTACATCGCATTGATTTGCAGCTAAATCATGTGTTTTGCATGGTTTTGATGCTAACTCGTCCGTTTCCACTGCATTTGAAGCTATATCAGTTATATCGCAAGTATCTGATGCTAAATCATTTGTTTCGCATGAATTTGAAGCTAAACCATCTACATCGCATTGATTTGCAGCTAAATCATGTGATTTGCATGGATTTGATGCTAACTCGTTTGTTTCCTCTGCATTTGAAGCTATATCAGTTATATCGCCAGTATCTGATGCTAAATCATTTGTTTCGCACGGATTTGAAGCTAAACTTTCTACATCGCATTGATTTGAAGCTAAATCATGTGTTTTGCATGGATTTGATGCTAACTCGTTTGTTCCCCCTGCATTTGAAATTATATCAGTAATATCGCAAGTATCTGATGCTAAATCATTTGTTTCGCATGGATTTGAAGCTAAGCCTTCTACTTCGTATCGATTTGAAGTTAAATGATATGTATCGCATGGATTTTGAAGCTTCCCCGTTTGATTCGTCTGCATTTCCTGCTATATCACTTATATCCCAAGTGTTTGTAGGTAAATCATTTGTTTCGCATGGATTTGAGGCTAAACCTTCTATATCGCATTGATTTGAAGCTAAATCATGTGTTGCGCTTGGATTTGAATCTATAACTTCTACATCGCATTGATTTGAAGCTAAATCATGTGTTTCGTTTGGATTTGAAGATATACCTTCTACATCGCTTTGATTTGAAGCTCAATCATGTGTTTTGCATGGATTTGATGCTCATTCGTATGTTTCCCCTGCATTTGAAGCTATTTCAGTTATATCGCAAGTATCTGAGGACAAATCATGTGCTTCGCTGGGATTTGAAGCTAAACCATCTACATCGCATTGATTTGAAGCTAAATCATGTGTTGCGCTTGGATTTGAATCTATAACTTCTACATCGCATTGATTTGAAGCTAAATCATGTGTTTCGTTTGGATTTGAAGATATTCCTTCTACATCGCTTTGATTTGAAGCTAAATCATGTGTTTTGCATGGATATGATGCTAACTCGTTTGTTCCCCCTGCATTTGAAATTATATCAGTAATATCGCAAGTATCTGATGCTAAATCATTTGTTTCGCATGGATTTGAAGCTAAGCCTTCTACTTCGTATCGATTTGAAGTTAAATGATATGTATCGCATGGATTTTGAAGCTTCCCCGTTTGATTCGTCTGCATTTCCTGCTATATCACTTATATCCCAAGTGTTTGTAGGTAAATCATTTGTTTCGCATGGATTTGAGGCTAAACCTTCTATATCGCATTGATTTGAAGCTAAATCATGTGTTGCGCTTGGATTTGAATCTATAACTTCTACATCGCATTGATTTGAAGCTAAATCATGTGTTTCGTTTGGATTTGAAGATATACCTTCTACATCGCTTTGATTTGAAGCTCAATCATGTGTTTTGCATGGATTTGATGCTCATTCGTA
The DNA here is from genome assembly GCF_051020955.1 of Megalopta genalis. NCBI lineage: Eukaryota > Metazoa > Arthropoda > Insecta > Hymenoptera > Halictidae > Megalopta > Megalopta genalis. Next base: position 3,193 of record NW_027477548.1, on the reverse strand, counting down.
TGTTTCCCCTGCATTTGAAGCTATTTCAGTTATATCGCAAGTATCTGAGGCCAAATCATGTGCTTCGCTGGGATTTGAAGCTAAACCATCTACATCGCATTGATTTGAAGCTAAATCATGTGTTTTGCATGGATTTGATGCTAACTCGTTTGTTCCCCCTGCATTTGAAGCTATTTCAGTTATATCGCAAGTATCTGTACCTAAATCATTTGTTTCGCATGGATTTGAAGCTCAGCCTTCTATTTCGCATGGATTTAAACCTAAATGATGTTTATCGCATGGATTTTGAATCTAACTCGTTTGATTCGTCTGCATTTGAAGCTATATAACTTATATCCCAAGTGTTCGATGCTAAATCATTTGTTTCGCACGGATTTGTAGCTAAACCTTCTACATCGCATTGATTTGCAGCTAAATCATGTGATTTGCATGGATTTGATGCTAACTCGTTTGTTTCCCCTGCATTTGAAGCTATATCAGTTATATCGCCAGTATCTGATGCTAAATCATTTGTTTCGCACGGATTTGAAGCTAAACCTTCTACATCGCATTGATTTGAAGCTAAATCATGTGTTTTGCATGGATTTGATGCTAACTCGTTTGTTTCCCCTGCATTTGAAGCAATATCAGTTATATCGCCAGTATCTGATGCTAAATCATTTGTTTCGCGTGGATTTGAAGCTAAACCTTCTACATCGCATTGATTTGAAGCTAAATCATGTGTTTCGTTTGGATTTGAAGATATTCCTTCTACATCGCTTTGATTTGAAGCTAAATCATGTGTTTTGCATGGAATTGATGATAACTCGTTTGTTTCCCCTGCATTTGAAGCTATATCAGTTATATCGCAAGTATCTGATGCTAAATCATTTGTTTCGCATGGATTTGAAGCTAAACCTTCTACATCACATTGATTTGCATCTAAATCATGTGTTTCGCATGGATTTGAAGATAACTCGTTCGTTTCGCCTTCATTTGATGCTATATCACTTATATCGCAAGTGTTTGAAGCTAAATCATTTGTTTCGCATGGATTTGAAGCTAAACCTTCTACATCGCATTGATTTGAAGCTAAATCATGTGTTTCACTTGGATTAGAAGCTATACCTTCTACATCGCATTGATTTGCAGCTAAATCATGTGTTTCGCATGGATTTGAAGCTAACTCGGTCGTTTCGCCTGCATTTGATGCTATATCACTTATATCGCAAGTATCTGAAGGTAAATCATTTGTTTCGTATAGATTTGATGTTTACCCTTCTACATCGCATTGATTTGAAGCTAAATCATGTATTTCGCATGGATTTGAAGCTAACTCGTTAGTTTCGCCTGCATTTGAAGCAATATCAATGTATCGCAAGTATCTGAACCTAAATCATTTGATCGCATGGATTTGAACCTAAGCCTTCTACTTGGCTTGGATTTAAAGCTAAATGATGTGTATCGCATGGATTTTGAAGCTGACTCGTTTGATTCGTCTGCATTTGAAGCTATATCGCTTATATCGCAAGTATCTGAAGCTGAATCATTTGTTTCGTATAGATTTGAATTTTAACCTTCTACATCGCATTGATTTGTCGCTAAATCATGTATTTCGCATGGATTTGAAGCTAACTCGTTAGTTTCGCCTGCATTTGAAGCAATATCAATGTATCGCAAGTATCTGAAGCTAAATCATTTGGTTCCCATGGATTTGAAGCTAAACCATCTACATCGCATTGATTTGCAGCTAAATCATGTATTTCGCATGGATTTGATGCTAACTCGTCTGTTTCCCCTGCATTTGAAGCTATATCAGTTATATCGCCAGTATCTGATGTTAACTCATTTGTTTCGCATGAATTCGAAGCTAAAACTTCTACATCGCATTGATTTGAAGCTAAATCATGTGTTTCGCTTGGATTTGACACTATACCTTCTACATCGCTTTGATTTGAAGCTAAATCATGTGTTTTGCATGGATTTGATGCTCATTCGTTTGTTTCCCCTGCATTTGAAGCTATTTCAGTTATATCGCAAGTATCTGATGATAAATCATTTGTTTCGCATGGATTTGAAGCTAAACCATCTACATCGCATTGATTTGCAGCTAAATCATGTGATTTGCTTGGATTTGATGCTAACTCGTTTGTTTCCCCTGCATTTGAAGCTATATCAGTTATATCGCCAGTATCTGATGCTAAATCATTTGTTTCGCACGGATTTGAAGCTAAACCTTCTACATCGCATTGATTTGAAGCTAAATCATGTGTTTTGCATGGATTTGATGCTAACTCGTTTGTTCCCCCTGCATTTGAAATTATATCAGTAATATCGCAAGTATCTGATGCTAAATCATTTGTTTCGCATGGATTTGAAGCTAAGCCTTCTACTTGGCATGGATTTAAAGCTAAATCATTTGTTTCGCATGGATTTGAAGCTAAACCCTCTACATCGCATTGATTTTCAGCTAAATCATGTGTTTCGCATGGATTTGAAGCTAACTCGGTCGTTTCGCCTGCATTTGATGCTATATCACTTATATCGCAAGTATCTGAAGCTAAATCATTTGTTTCGTATAGATTTGATGTTTACCCTTCTACATCGCATTTATTTGAAGCTAAATCATGTATTTCGCATGGATTTGAAGCTAACTCGTTAGTTTCGCCTGCATTTGAAGCAATATCAATGTATCGCAAGTATCTGAACCTAAATCATTTGATCGCATGGATTTGAACCTAAGCCTTCTACTTGGCTTGGATTTAAAGCTAAATGATGTGTATCGCATGGATTTTGAAGCTGACTCGCTTGATTCGTCTGCATTTGAAGCTATATCGCTTATATCGCAAGTATCTGAAGCTGAATCATTTGTTTCGTATAGATTTGAATTTTAACCTTCTACATCGCATTGCCTTAACGCTAAATCATGTATTTCGCATGGATTTGAAGCTAACTCGTTAGTTTCGCCTGCATTTGAAGCAATATCAATGTATCGCAAGTATCTGATGCTAAATCATTTGTTTCGCATGGATTTGAAGCTAAACCATCTACATCGCATTGATTTGCAGCTAAATCATGTGATTTGCATGGATTTGATGCTAACTCGTTTGTTTCCCCTGCATTTGAAGCTATATCAGTTATATCGCCAGTATCTGATGCTAAATCATTTGTTTCGCACGGATTTGAAGCTAAACCTTCTACATCGCATTGATTT
>NW_027477547.1:0-65833 GCF_051020955.1 Megalopta genalis | reverse complement strand
TACGATGTAGAAGGTTTAGATTCAAATCCATGCGAAACAAATGATTTAGCTTCAAACACTTGCGATATAAGTGTTATAGCATCAAATCCAGGCGAAACGAACGAGTTAGCATCAAATCCATGCAAAACACATGATTTAGCTTCAAATCAAAGCGATGTAGAATGTATAGCTACAAATCCCAGCAAAACACATGATTTAGCTGCAAATCAATGCGATGTAGATGGTTTAGCTTCAAATCCAAGCGAATCACATGATTTAGCTTCAAATCAATGCGATGTAGAAGGTGTAGCTTCAAATCCATGCGAAGCAAATTATTTAGATTCAAACACTTGTGATATAAGTGATATAGCTGCAAATGCAGACGAATCAAACGGGGTAGCTTCAAAATGCTGGCGATACATATCATTTAGCTTCAAATCGATACGATGTGGAAGGTTTAGCTTCAAATCCATGCGAAACAAATGATTTAGCATCAGATACTTGCGGTATATATGAAATAGCTTCAATGCAGGGGAGACAAACGAGTTAGCATCAAAATCCATGCGATACACATTATTTAGCTTTAAATCCATGCGAAGTAGAAGGCTTAGCTTCAAATCCATGCGAAACAAATGATTTAGGTTCAGATACTTGCGATATAAGTGATATAGCTTCAAAAGCAGCCGAAACTAACGAGTTACCTTCAAATCCATGCGACACAAATGATTTAGCTTCAAATCATTGCGATGTAGACAGTTTAGCTTCAAATCCATGCGAAACAAATGATTTAGCTTCAAATACTTGCGATATAAATGATGTAGCTTCAAATGCAGGCGAAACAAACGAGTTAGCTTTAAATCCAAGCAAAGCATATGATTAAGCTTCAAATGCATGCGAAAGACGTGATTTAGGTTCAAATTCATGCGAAACACAGGGTTTAGATTCAAATTCATGCGAAACAAATGATTTAGCTTCAAATCAATGCCATGTAGAAGGTTTAGCTTCAAATCCATGGGAAATAAATGATATAGCATCAGATACTTGCGATATAACTGATATAGCTTCAAATGCAGGGGAAACAAACGAGTTATCATCAAATCCATGCAAAACACATGATTTAGCTGCAAATCAATCCGATGTAAGAGGTTTAGCTTCAAATCCAAGCGAAACAAATGATTTAGCATCAGATACTTGCGATATAACTGATATAGCTTCAAATGCAGTGGAAACAAACGAGTTAGCTTCAAAATCCATGCGATACACATCATTTAGCTTTAAATCCATGCGAAGTAGAAGGCTTAGCTTCAAATCCATGCGAAACTAATGATTTAGGTTCAGATACTTGCGATATAAGTGATACAGCTTCAAAAGCAGGCGAAACTAACGAGTTACCTTTAAATCCATGGGACACAAATGATTTAGCTTCAAGAACTTGCGATATAAATGATGTAGCTTCAAATGCAGGCGAAACAAACGAGTTATCATCAAATCCATGCAAAACACATGACTTTGCTGCAAATCAATCCAATGTAGAAGGTTTAGCTTCAAATCCATGCGAAACAAATGATTTAGCTTCAAATCAATGCGATGTAGAAGGTTTAGCTTCAAATCCATGCGAAACAAATGATTTAGCTTCAAATCCATGCGAAACAAATGATTTAGCATCAGATACTTACGATATAACTGATATAGCTTCAAATGCAGGGGAAACAGACGACTCCGTGTAAAATCCATGCAAAACACATGATTTAGCTTCAAATCAATGCGATGTAGGAGGTTTACCTTCAAATCCATGCGAAACAAATGATTTAGCCTCCGATACTTGATATATATACGAAATAGATTCAAATGCAGGGGAGACAAACGAGTTAGCATCAAATCCATGCGAAACAAATGATTTAGCTTCAAATCAATGCGATGTAGAAGGCTTAGCTTCAAATCCATGCGAAACAAATGATTTAGCTTCAAATCAATGCGATATAGACGGATTAGTTTCAAATCCTTGCGAAACAAAAGATGTAGCTTCAAATCAATGCGATGTAGAAGGTTTAGCTTCAAATCCATGCGAAACAAATGATTTAGCTTCAAATCAATGCGATGTAGAAGGATCAGTTTCGAATCCTAGCGAAACAAAAGATTTAGCTTCAAATCAATGCGATGTAGAAGGTTTAGCTTCAAATCAATGCGATGTAGAAGGTTTAGCTTCAAATCCATGCGAAACAAATGATTTAGCTTCGGATACTTACGATACAAGTGATATAGCTTCAAATGCATGCGAAAGACAAGATTTAGGTTCAAATTCATGCAAAACACATGGTTTAGCTTCAAATCCATGCGAAACACATGATTTAGCTGCAAATCAATGCTATGTAGAAGGTTTAGCTTCTAATTCATGCGCAACTCATGATTTAGCTACAAATAAATACCAACTAGATGTCCTAGCTTCAAATCCATGCGAAACAAATTATTTAGCTTCAGATACTTGCGATATAAGTGATATAGCATCAAATGCAGGCGATACGAACGAGTTAGCTTCATAACCATGCGAAACACACGATTTAGCTTCAAATCAATCCGATGTAGAAGGTTTAGCTTCAAATCCAAGCGAAACAAATGATTTAGCTTCAGATACTTCTGATATAAGTGATATAGCTTCAAATGCAGACGAATCAATCGAGTTAGCTACAAAATCCATGCGATACTCAACATTTAGCTTCAAATACTTGCGATATAAGTGATGTAGCTTCAAATGCAGACCAAACAAACGAGTTAGCTTCATATCCATGCGAAACACATGATATAGCTTCAAATCAATGCGCTGTAGAAATTTTAGCTTCAAATCAATGCGAAACAAATGATTTAGCTTCAAATACTTGGCTATGAGTGATATAGCTTCAAATGCAGACGAAACAAACGAATTAGCTTCAATTCCATGCGAAACACATGACTCAGCTGCAAATGAATGCGATGTAGAAGGATTAGCTTCAAATCCATCCGAAACAAATGATTTAGTTTCAAATCAATGCGAAGTAGATGGCTTAGCTTCAAATCCATGCGAAATAAATGTTTTTTCTTCAAATACTTGCGATACAAGTGATATAGCTTCAAATGCAGACGAAAAAAACGAGTTAGCTTCAAATCCAAGCGAAACAGATGATTTAGCTTCAAATCAATGCGATGTAGAAGGTTTAGCTTCAAATCCATGCGAAACAAATGATTTAACTTCAAATCCATGCGAAACAAATGATTTAGCTTCAAATCCATGCGAAACAAATGATTTAGCATCAGATACTTACGATATAACTGATATAGCTTCAAATGCAGGGGAAACAGACGAGTTCGTGTAAAATCCATGCAAAACACATGATTTAGCTTCAAATCAATGCGATGTAGGAGGTTTACCTTCAAATTCATGCGAAACAAATGATTTAGCCTCCGATACTTGCTATATATACGAAATATCTTCAAATGCAGGGGAGACAAACGAGTTAGCATCAAATCCATGCGAAACAAATGATTTAGCTTCAAATCAATGCGATGTAGATGGCTTAGCTTCAAATCCATGCGAAATAAATGTTTTTTCTTCAAATACTTGCGATACAAGTGATATAGCTTCAAATGCAGACGAAAAAAACGAGTTAGCTTCAAATCCAAGCGAAACAGATGATTTAGCTTCAAATCAATGCGATGTAGAAGGTTTAGCTTCAAATCCATGCGAAACAAACGATTTAGCATCAGATACTTGCGATATAACTGATATAGCTTCAAATGCAGTGGAAACAAACGAGTTTGCATCAAATCCATGCAAAACACATGATTTAGCTTCAAGTCAATGCGATGTAGAAGGTTTAGCTTCAAATCCAAGCGAAACACATGATTTAGCTTCAAGTCGATGCGATGTAGAAGGTTTAGCTACAATTCCATGCGAAACAAATGATTTAGCATCGAACACTTGGGATATAAGTGATATAGCTTCAAATGCAGACGAATCAAACGAGTTAGATTCAAAATCCATGCAATACACATCATTTAGCATTAAATCCATGCGAAGTAGAAGGCTTAGCTTCAAATCCATGCGAAACACATGATTTAGCTTCAAATCAATACGATGTAGCAGGATTAGCTTCAAATCCATGTGAAGCAATTGATTTAGCATCAGATACTTGCGATATAACTGATATAGCTTCAAATGCAAGGGAAACAAACGAGTTAGCATAAAATCCATGCAAAACACACGATTTAGCTTCAAATCAATGCGATGCAGAAGGTTTAGCTTCAAATCCATGCGATGCACATGTTGTAGCTGCAAATCAATGCGATGTAGAGGGTTTAGCCTGAAATCCAAGCGAAACACATGATTTAGCATCAGATACTTGCGATATAACTGAAATAGCTCCAAATGCAGGGGAAAGAAACGAGTTAGCTTCAAATCCATGCTAAACACACGATTTAGCTTCAAATCAATGCGATGTAGAAGGTTTAGCTTCAAATCCATGCGAAACAAATGATTTAGCATCAGATACTTGCGATATAACTGATATAGCTTCAAATGCAGAGGAAACAAACGAGTTTGCATCAAATCCATGCAAAACGCATGATTTAGCTTCAAGTCAATGCGATGTAGAAGGATTAGCTTCAAATCCAAGCGAAACATATGATTTAGCTTCAAATCAATGCGATGGAGAAGGTTTAGCTACAAATCCTTGCGAAACAAATGATTTAGCATCAAACACTTGGGATATAAGTGATATAGCTTCAAATGCAGACGAATCAAACGGGGGTAGGTTCAAAATCCATACGATACATATCATTTAGCTGCAAATCAATTCGATGTAGAAGGTTTAGCTTCAAATCCATGCAAAACACATGATTTAGCTGCAAATCAATCCGATGTAGGAGGTATAGCTTCAAATCCAAGTGAAACACATGATTTAGATTCAAATCAATGCGATGTAGAATGTTTAGCTTCAAATCCATGCGAAACAAAAGATTTAGCTTCAAACATTTGCGATATAAGTGATATAGCTGAAAATGCAGACGAATCAAACGAGTTAGCTTCAAAATCCATGCGATACACATCATTTAGCTTTAAATCCATGCGAAGTAGAAGGCTTAGCTTCAAATCATGCGAAACTAATGATTTAGGTTCAGATACTTGCGATATAAGTGATACAGCTTCAAAAGCAGGCGAAACTAACGAGTTACCTTTAAATCCATGAGACACAAATGATTTAGCTTCAAGTACTTGCGATATAAACGATGTAGCTTCAAATGCAGGCGAAACAAACGAGTTATCATCAAATCCATGCAAAACACATGATATAGCTGCAAATCAATCCGATGTAGGAGGTATAGCTTCAAATCCAAGCGAAACACATGATGTAGCTTCAAATCGATACGATGTAGAAGGTTTAACTTCAAATCCATGCGAAACAAATGATTGAGCTTCAAACACTTGGGATATAGTCGATATAGCTTCAGCTGCATGCGAAACAGACGAATTAGCTTCAAGTCCATGCGAAACAAATGATTCAGCTGGAAATCAATGCGATGGAGCATGTTAGGCTTCAAATCCATGCGAAACCAATGATTAAGCTTCAAATTAATGCGATGTAGAAGGTTTAGCTTCAAATCCATGCGAAATAAATGATATAACATCAGATACTTGCGATATAACTGATATAGCATCAAATGCAGGGGAAACAAACGAGTTATCATCAAATCCATGCAAAACACATGATATAGCTGCAAATCAATCCGATGTAGGAGGTATAGCTTCAAATCCAAGCGAAACACATGATGTAGCTTCAAATCGATACGATGTAGAAGGTTTAGCTTCAAATCCATGCGAAACAAATGATTTAGCATCAGATACTTACGATATAACTGATATAGCTTCAAATGCAGGGGAAACAGACGAGTTAGCATAAAATCCATGCAAAACACATGATTTAGCTTCAAATCAATGCGATGTAGCAGGTTTACCTTCAAATCCATGCGAAACAAGTGATTTAGCTTCAAATCAATGCGATGTATAAGGTTTAGCTTCAAATCCATGCGAAATAAATGATATAGCATCTGATACTTGCGATATAACTGATATAGCTTCAAATGCAGGGGAAACAAACGAGTTATCATCAAATCCATGCAAAACACATGATTTGGCTGCAAATCAATCCGATGTAAAAGGTTTAGCTTCAAATCCAAGCGAAACACATGATTTAGCTTCAAATCAATGCGATGTAGCAGGTTTAGCTTCAAATCCATGCGAAACAAATGATTTAGCTTCAAACACTTGCGATATAAGTGTTATAGCATCAAATGCAGGCGAAACGAACGAGTTAGCATCAAATCCATTAAAAACACATGATTTAGCTTCAAATCAAAGCGATGTGGAAGGTATAGCTACAAATCCCAGCAAAACACATGATTTAGCAGCAAATCAATGCGATGTAGATGGTTTAGCTTCAAATCCAAGCGAATCACATGATTTAGCTTCAAATCAATGCGATGTAGGAGGTTTACCTTCAAATCCATGCGAAACAAATGATTTAGCCTCCGATACTTGCTACATATACGAAATAGCTTCAAATGCAGGGGAGACAAACGAGTTAGCATCAAATCCATGCGAAACAAATGATTTAGCTTCAAATCAATGCGATGTAGAAGGTTTAGCTGCAAATCCTTGCGAATCAAATGATTTAGCATCAGTTGCTTGCGATATAAGTGACATAGCTTCAAATGCAGGGGAAACAATCGAGTTAGCTTCAAATCAATGCGATGTAGAAGATTTAGCTTCAAATCCATTCGAAACAAATGATTTAGCATCAGATACTTACGATATAACTGATATAGCTTCAAATGCAGGGGAAACAGACGAGTTAGCATAAAATCCATGCAAAACACATGATTTAGCTTCAAATCAATGCGATGTAGCAGGTTTAGCTTCAAATCCATGCGAAACAAATGATTTAGCTTCAAACACTTGTGATATAAGTGATATAGCTGCAAATGCAGACGAATCAAACGGGATAGGTTCAAAATCCATTCGATACATATTATTTAGCTTCAAATCGATACGATGTAGAAGGTTTAGCTTCAAATCCATGCGAAACAAATGATTGAGCTTCAAACACTTGGGATATAGTCGATATAGCTTCAGCTGCATGCGAAACAGACGAATTAGATTCAAGTCCATGCGAAACAAATGATTCAGCTGGAAATCAATGCGATGGAGCATGTTAGGCTTCAAATCCAGGCGAAACCAATGATTTAGCATCAAATTAATGCGATGTAGAAGGTTTAGCTTCAAATCCATGCGAAATAAATGATATAACATCAGATACTTGCGATATAACTGATATAGCATCAAATGCAGGGGAAACAAACGAGTTATCATCAAATCCATGCAAAACACATGATATAGCTGCAAATCAATCCGATGTAGGAGGTATAGCTTCAATCCAAGCGAAACACATGATGTAGCTTCAAATCGATACGATGTAGAAGGTTTAGCTTCAAATCCATGCGAAACAAATGATTTAGCATCAGATACTTACGATATAACTGATATAGCTTCAAATGCAGGGGAAACAGACGAGTTAGCATAAAATCCATGCAAAACACATGATTTAGCTTCAAATCAATGCGATGTAGGAGGTTTACCTTCAAATCCATGCGAAACAAGTGATTTAGCTTCAAATCAATGCGATGTATAAGGTTTAGCTTCAAATCCATGCGAAATAAATGATATAGCATCTGATACTTGCGATATAACTGATATAGCTTCAAATGCAGGGGAAACAAACGAGTTATCATCAAATCCATGCAAAACACATGATTTGGCTGCAAATCAATCCGAGGTAAAAGGTTTAGCTTCAAATCCAAGCGAAACACATGATTTAGCTTCAAATCAATGCGATGTAGCAGGTTCAGCTTCAAATCCATGCGAAACAAATGATTTAGCTTCAAACACTTGCGATATAAGTGTTATAGCATCAAATGCAGGCGAAACGAACGAGTTAGCATCAAATCCATTAAAAACACATGATTTAGCTTCAAATCAAAGCGATGTGGAAGGTATAGCTACAAATCCCAGCAAAACACATGATTTAGCAGCAAATCAATGCGATGTAGATGGTTTAGCTTCAAATCCAAGCGAATCACATGATTTAGCTTCAAATCAATGCGATGTAGGAGGTTTACCTTCAAATCCATGCGAAACAAATGATTTAGCCTCCGATACTTGCTACATATACGAAATAGCTTCAAATGCAGGGGAGACAAACGAGTTAGCATCAAATCCATGCGAAACAAATGATTTAGCTTCAAATCAATGCGATGTAGAAGGTTTAGCTGCAAATCCTTGCGAATCAAATGATTTAGCATCAGTTGCTTGCGATATAAGTGACATAGCTTCAAATGCAGGGGAAACAATCGAGTTAGCTTCAAATCCAAGCAAAACATATGATTAAGCTTCAAATGCATGCGAAAGACGTGATTTAGGTTCACATTCATGCGAAACACAGGGTTTAGATTCAAATTCATGCGAAACAAATGATTTAGCTTCCAATCAATGCGATGTAGAAGGTTTAGCTGCAAATCCTTGCGAATCAAATGATTTAGCACCAGTTGCTTGCGATATAAGTGACATAGCTTCAAATGCAGGGGAAACAATCGAGTTAGCTTCAAATCCAAGCAAAACATATGATTAAGCTTCAAATGCATTCGAAAGACGTGATTTAGGTTCACATTCATGCGAAACACAGGGTTTAGATTCAAATTCATGCGAAACAAATGATTTAGCTTCAAATCAATGCGATGTAGAAGGTTTAGCTTCAAATCCATGCGAAATAAATGATATAACATCAGATACTTGCGATATAACTGATATAGCTTCAAATGCAGGGGAAGCAAACGAGTTATCATCAAATCCATGCAAAACACATGATTTAGCTGCAAATCAATCCGATGTAGGAGGTATAGCTTCAAATCCAAGCGAAACACATGATGTAGCTTCAAATCGATACGATGTACAAGGTTTAGCTTCAAATCCATTTGAAACAAATGATTTAGCATCAGATACTTACGATATAACTGATATTCCTTCAAATGCAGGGGAAAGGGACGAGTTAGCATAAAATCCATGCAAAACAAATGATTTAGCTTCAAATCAATACGATATAGGAGGTTTAGCTTCATATCCATGCAAAACAAATTATTTAGCCCCAGATACTTGCGATATATATGAAATAGCTTCAAATGCAGGGGAGACAATCGAGTTAGCATCAAAATCCATGCGATATACATTATTTAGCTTTAAATCCATGCGAAGTAGAAGGCTTAGCTTCAAATCCATGCGAAACAAATGATTTAGGTTCAGATACTTGCGATATAAGTGATATAGCTTCAAAAGCAGGCGAAACTAACGAGTTACCTTCAAATCCAAGCGACACAAATGATTTAGCTTCAAATACTTGCGATATAAATGATGTAGCTTCAAATGGATGCGAAACAAACGAGTTGGCTTTAAATCCAAGCAAAACATATGATTAAGCTTCAAATGCATGCGAAAGACGTGATTTAGGTTCAAAGTCATGCGAAACACAGGGTTTAGATTCAAATTCATGCGAAACAAATGATTTAGCTTCAAATCAATGCCATGTAGAAGGTTTAGCTTCAAATCCATGCGAAATAAATGATATAGCATCAGATACTTGCGATATAACTGATATAGCTTCAAATGCAGGGGAAACAAACGAGTTATCATCAAATCCATGCAAAACACATGATTTAGCTGCAAATCAAAGCGATGTAGAAGGTTTAGCTACAAGTCCATGCGAAACAAATGATTTAGCTTCAAACACTTGCGATATAAGTGGTATACCATCAAATGCAGGCGAAACGAACGAGTTAGCTTCAACTCCATGCGAAACAAATGATTTAGCTGCAAATCAATTCCATGTAGAAGGTTTAGCTTCAAATCCATGCAAAACACATGATTTAGCTGCAAATCAATCCGATGTAGGAGGTATAGCTTCAAATCCAAGCGAAACACATGATTTAGATTCAAATCAATGCGATGTAGAAGGTTTAGCTTCAAATCCATGCGAAACAAATGATTTAGCTTCAAACACTTGTGATATAAGTGATATAGCTGCAAATGCAGACGAATCAAACGGGGTAGGTTCAAACTCCATACGATACATATCATTTAGCTTCAAATCGATACGATGTATAAGGTTTAGCTTCAAATCCAAGCGAAGCAAATGATTTAGCATCAGATACTTACGATATAACTGATATAGCTTTAAATGCAGGGGAAACAGACGAGTTAGCATAAAATCCATGCAAAACAAATGATTGAGCTTCAAACACTTGCGATATAAGTGTTATACCATCAAATGCAGGCGAAACGAACGAGTTAACTTCAAATCCATGCGAAACACATGATTTAGCTGTAAATCAATGCGAAGTAGAAGGTTTAGCTACAAGTCCATGCGAAACAAATGATTTAGCTTCAAACACTTGCGATATAAGTGGTATACCATCAAATGCAGGCTGTTTCGGCCGAATCGCGGACCGCGGGTCAACGCACGCTCGACTTTCGATGTACGCCGTCTCGCCGTTTTTGTCGAATAAACGGCGAGGCGGCAAGACAATAACACGATCGACGTGCGTTGGCCCGACCGTCAAACGCTCGCCTCGGCCTAATGTATACATGCAGCGTTTTTGCCTTAGGAGGCAATGACCGGCTTTCGACACCTGACGATGCGTCACCTTGAGCATCGGCCAGGTGTCTATATATGCTGCCGCAAATGTGATAACGGCGAGATTCTCCAAGATATCGATATAGCGAACAGTCAAGTTTGATTTAGCGCTCCTTGCGCCGATACGAAGCCGTGCTTCAGTTTTTATAGTTCTGTCGTAGCCGTGCTACACTGCATACGCCAAACGGAGCCGTGCTCCAAAAGCTTGTAAACCAAAGGACTGTGGAGTCCAAAACAAATAAATCACGTGTCGTCTCCTCACGAATTCCGGCGCTTTAATTTTGTGCCGTGCGCAACACAGGCGAAACGAACGAGTTAGCTTCAACTCCATGCGAAACAAATGATTTAGCTGCAAATCAATGCGATGTAGAAGGTTTAGCTTCAAATCCTTGCGAATCAAATGATTTAGCATCAGTTGCTTGCGATATAAGTGACATAGCTTCAAATGCAGGGGAAACAAACGAGTTAGCTTCAAATCCAAGCAAAACATATGATTAAGCTTCAAATGCATGCGAAAGACGTGATTTATGTTCAAATTCATGGGAAACACAGGGTTTAGATTCAAATTCTTGCGAAACAAATGATTTAGCTTCATATACTTGCGATTCAAGTGATGTAGCATCAAATGCAGATGAAACAAACGAGTTAGCTTCAAATCCATGCGCAACACATGACTTAGCTGCAAATCAATACGATGGAGAAGGTTTAGCTTCAAATCCATGCGAAACAAATGATTGAGCTTCAAACACTTGGGATATAGGTGATATAGCTTCAGCTGGATGCGAAACAAACGAATTAGCTTCAAGTCCATGCGAAACAAATGATTTAGCTTCAAATCAATGCGATGTAGAAGGTTTAGCTTCAAATCCATGCGAAATAAATGATATAACATCAGATACTTGCGATATAACTGATATAGCTTCAAATGCAGAGGAAACAAACGAGTTATCATCAAATCTATGAAAAACACATGATTTAGCTGCAAATCAACCCGATGTAGGAGGTATAGCTTCAAATCCAAGCGAAACACATGATTTAGCTTCAAATCGATACGATGTAAAAGGTTTAGCTTCAAAACCATGCGAAACAAATGATTTAGCATCAGATACTTACGATATAACTGATATAGCTTCAAATCCAGGGGAAACAGACGAGTTAGCATAAAATCCATGCAAAACACATGATTTAGCTTCAAATCAATGCGATGTAGGAGGTTTACCTTCAAATCCACGCGAAACAAATGATTTAGCCTCCGATACTTGCTACATATACGAAATAGCTTCAAATGCAGGGGAGACAAACGAGTTAGCATCAAATCCATGCGAAACAAATGATTTAGCTTCAAATCAATGCGATGTAGAAGGTTTAGCTGCAAATCCTTGCGAATCAAATGATTTAGCATCAGTTGCTTGCGATATAAGTGACATAGCTTCAAATGCAGGGGAAACAATCGAGTTAGCTTCAAATCCAAGCAAAACATATGATTAAGCTTCAAATGCATGCGAAAGACGTGATTTAGGTTCACATTCATGCGAAACACAGGGTTTAGATTCAAATTCATGCGAAACAAATGATTTAGCTTCCAATCAATGCGATGTAGAAGGTTTAGCTTCAAATCCATGCGAAATAAATGATATAACATCAGATACTTGCGATATAACTGATATAGCTTCAAATGCAGGGGAAGCAAACGAGTTATCATCAAATCCATGCAAAACACATGATTTAGCTGCAAATCAATCCGATGTAGGAGGTATAGCTTCAAATCCAAGCGAAACACATGATGTAGCTTCAAATCGATACGATGTACAAGGTTTAGCTTCAAATCCATTTGAAACAAATGATTTAGCATCAGATACTTACGATATAACTGATATTCCTTCAAATGCAGGGGAAAGAGACGAGTTAGCATAAAATCCATGCAAAACAAATGATTTAGCTTCAAATCAATACGATATAGGAGGTTTAGCTTCAAATCCATGCAAAACAAATTATTTAGCCCCAGATACTTGCGATATATATGAAATAGCTTCAAATGCAGGGGAGACAATCGAGTTAGCATCAAAATCCATGCGATACACATTATTTAGCTTTAAATCCATGCGATGTAGAAGGTTTAGCTTCAAATCCATGCGAAGCAAATGATTTAGCATCAGATACTTACGATATAACTGATATAGCTTTAAATGCAGGGGAAACAGACGAGTTAGCATAAAATCCATGCAAAACAAATGATTGAGCTTCAAACACTTGCGATATAAGTGTTATACCATCAAATGCAGGCGAAACGAACGAGTTAACTTCAAATCCATGCGAAACACATGATTTAGCTGTAAATCAATGCGAAGTAGAAGGTTTAGCTACAAGTCCATGCGAAACAAATGATTTAGCTTCAAACACTTGCGATATAAGTGGTATACCATCAAATGCAGGCGAAACGAACGAGTTAGCTTCAACTCCATGCGAAACAAATGATTTAGCTGCAAATCAATGCGATGTAGAAGGTTTAGCTTCAAATCCTTGCGAATCAAATGATTTAGCATCAGTTGCTTGCGATATAAGTGACATAGCTTCAAATGCAGGGGAAACAAACGAGTTAGCTTCAAATCCAAGCAAAACATATGATTAAGCTTCAAATGCATACGAAAGACGTGATTTATGTTCAAATTCATGGGAAACACAGGGTTTAGATTCAAATTCTTGCGAAACAAATGATTTAGCTTCATATACTTGCGATTCAAGTGATGTAGCATCAAATGCAGGCGAAACAAACGAGTTAGCTTCAAATCCATGCGAAACATATGATTAAGCTTCAAATGCATGCGAAAGACGTGATTTAGGTTCAAATTCATGCGAAACACAGGGTTTAGATTCAAATTCATGCGAAACAAATGATTTAGCTTCAAACACTTGGGATATAAGTGATATAGCTTCAAATGCAGACGAAACAAACGAGTTAGCTTCAAATCCCTGCGAAACACATGCTTTAGCAGCAAATCAATGCGATGTAGAAGGTTTAGCTTCAAATCCATGCGAAACAAATGATTTAGAATCAGATACTTGCGATATAAGCGATATAGCTTCAAATGCAGTCGAATCAAACGAGTTAGCTTCAAAATCCATGCGATTCACATCATTTAGGTTCAAATCGATGCGAAGTAGAAAGCTTAGCTCTAAAACCATGCGAAACAAATGATTTAGCTTCAGATACTAGCGATATAAGTGATATAGCTGCAAATGCAGACGGAACGAACGAGATAGTTTCAAATCCATGCGAAAGAAATGATTTAGCTTCAGATACTTGCGATATAAGTGATATAGCATCAAATGCAGGCGAAACGAACGAGTTAGCTTCAAATCCATGCGAAACACATGATTTAGCTGCAAATCAATGCGATGTAGAAGGTTTAGCTTCAAATCCGTGCGACACAAATGATTTAGCTTCAAACACTTGTGATATAAGTGATATAGCTGCAAATGCAGACGAATCAAACGGGGTTGCTTCAAAATCCATGTGATACATATCATTTTGCTTCAAATCGATACGATGTAGAAGGATTAGCTTCAAATCCCTGCGAAACAAATGATTTAGCTTCAAACACTTGCGATATAAGTGATATTGCACCAAATGCAAGCGAAACGAACGAGTTAGCTTCAAATCCATGCGAAACACATGATTTAGCTGAAAATCAATGCGATGTAGAAGGTTTAGCCTCAAATCCATGCAAAACAAATGATTTAGCTTCAAACACATTTACATGTAATATAAGTGATATAGCTGCAAATGCAGACGAATCAAACGGGGTAGATACAAAATCCATGCGATACATATCATTTTGCTTCAAATCGATACGAAGTAGAAGGTTTAGCTTCAAATCCATGCAAAACACATGATTTAGCGTCAAATCAAAGCGATGTAGAAGGTATAGCTTCAAATCCCAGCGAAACACATGATTTAGCTTCAAAACAATGCGATGTAGAAGGTTTAGATTCAAATCCATGCGAAACAAATGATTTAGCTTCAAACACTTGTGATATAAGTGATATAGCTGCAAATGCAGACGAATGAAATGGGATAGCTTCAAAATCCATGCGATACATATCATTTAGCTTCAAATCGATATGATGTAGAAGGTTTAGCTTCAAATCCCTGCGAAACAAATGATTTAGCTTCAAACACTTGCGATGGAAGTGATATAGCATCAAATGCAGGCGAAACGAACGAGTTAGCTTCAAATCCATGTGAATCACACGATTTAGCTACAAATCAATGCGATGTAGAAGGTTTAGCTTCAAATTCATGCGAAACAAGTGATTTAGCTTCAGATACTTGCGATATAACTGATATAGCTTCAAATGCAGGGGAAACAAACGAGTTAGCATAAAATCCATGCAAAACACATGAATTAGCTTCAAATCAATGCGATGTGGAAGGTTTAGCTTCAAATCCATGCGAAACAAATGATTTAGCATCAGATACTTGCGATATAACTGATATAGATTCAAATGCACGGGAAACAATCGAGTTAGCATCAAATCCAAGCGAAACACATGATTTAGCTTCAAATCAATGCGATGTAGAAGGTTTAGATTCAAATCCATGCGAAACAAATGATTTAGCTTCAAACACATGTGATATAAGTGATATAGCTGCAAATGCAGACGAATCAAACGGGGTAGATTCAAAATCCATGCGATACATAACATTTTGCTTCAAATCGATACGATGTAGAAGGTTTAGCTTCAAATCCATGCGAAACAAATGATTTAGCTTCAAATCAATACGATGTAGAAGGTTTAGCTTTAAATCCATACGAAAAAAAATGATTTAGCTTCAGATACTTGCGATAGAAGTGATATAGCATCAAATGCAGGCGAAACGAACGAGTTAGCTTCAAATCCATGCGAATCACATGATTTAGCTACAAATCAATGCGACGTAGAAGGTTTAGCTTCAAATCCATGCAAAACAAATGATTTAGCTTCAAACACATGTAATATAAGTGATATAGCTGCAAATGCAGACGAATCAAACGGTGTAGCTACAAAATCCATGCGATACATATCATTTTGCTTCAAATCGATACGAAGTAGAAGGTTTAGCTTCAAATCCATGCGAAACGAATGATTTAGCATCAAACACTTGTGATATAAGTGATATAGCATCAAATGCAGGCCAAACAAACGAGTTAGCATCAAATCCAAGCGAATCACACGATATGCTTCAAATCAATGCGATGTAGAAGGTTTAGCTTCAAATCCATGCGAAACAAATGATTTAGCATCAGATACTTGCGATATAACTGATATAGATTCAAATGCAGGGGAAACAAACGAGTTAGCATCAAATCCATGCAAAACACATGATTTAGCTTCAAATCAATACGATGTAGAAGGTTTAGCTTCAAATCCATGCGAAACGAATGATTTAGCATCAAACACTTGTGATATAAGTGATATAGCATCAAATGCAGGCCAAACAAACGAGTTAGCATCAAATCCAAGCGAATCACACGATATGCTTCAAATCAATGCGATGTAGAAGGTTTAGCTTCAAATCCATGCGAAACAAATGATTTAGCATCAGATACTTGCGATATAACTGATATAGATTCAAATGCAGGGGAAACAATCGAGTTAGCATCAAATCCAAGCGAAACACATGATTTAGCTTCAAATCAATGCGATGTAGAAGGATTAGCTTCAAATCCCTGCGAAACAAATGATTTAGCTTCAAACACTTGCGATATAAGTGATATTGCACCAAATGCAAGCGAAACGAACGAGTTAGCTTCAAATCCATGCGAAACACATGATTTAGCTGAAAATCAATGCGATGTAGAAGGTTTAGCCTCAAATCCATGCAAAACAAATGATTTAGCTTCAAACACATTTACATGTAATATAAGTGATATAGCTGCAAATGCAGACGAATCAAACGGGGTAGATACAAAATCCATGCGATACATATCATTTTGCTTCAAATCGATACGAAGTAGAAGGTTTAGCTTCAAATCCATGCAAAACACATGATTTAGCGTCAAATCAAAGCGATGTAGAAGGTATAGCTTCAAATCCCAGCGAAACACATGATTTAGCTTCAAAACAATGCGATGTAGAAGGTTTAGATTCAAATCCATGCGAAACAAATGATTTAGCTTCAAACACTTGTGATATAAGTGATATAGCTGCAAATGCAGACGAATGAAATGGGATAGCTTCAAAATCCATGCGATACACATCATTTAGCTTCAAATCGATATGATGTAGAAGGTTTAGCTTCAAATCCCTGCGAAACAAATGATTTAGCTTCAAACACTTGCGATGGAAGTGATATAGCATCAAATGCAGGCGAAACGAACGAGTTAGCTTCAAATCCATGCGAATCACACGATTTAGCTACAAATCAATGCGATGTAGAAGGTTTAGCTTCAAATTCATGCGAAACAAGTGATTTAGCTTCAGATACTTGCGATATAACTGATATAGCTTCAAATGCAGGGGAAACAAACGAGTTAGCATAAAATCCATGCAAAACACATGAATTAGCTTCAAATCAATGCGATGTGGAAGGTTTAGCTTCAAATCCATGCGAAACAAATGATTTAGCATCAGATACTTGCGATATAACTGATATAGATTCAAATGCACGGGAAACAATCGAGTTAGCATCAAATCCAAGCGAAACACATGATTTAGCTTCAAATCAATGCGATGTAGAAGGTTTAGATTCAAATCCATGCGAAACAAATGATTTAGCTTCAAACACATGTGATATAAGTGATATAGCTGCAAATGCAGACGAATCAAACGGGGTAGATTCAAAATCCATGCGATACATATCATTTTGCTTCAAATCGATACGATGTAGAAGGTTTAGCTTCAAATCCATGCGAAACAAATGATTTAGCTTCAAATCAATACGATGTAGAAGGTTTAGCTTTAAATCCATACGAAAAAAAATGATTTAGCTTCAGATACTTGCGATAGAAGTGATATAGCATCAAATGCAGGCGAAACGAACGAGTTAGCTTCAAATCCATGCGAATCACATGATTTAGCTACAAATCAATGCGACGTAGAAGGTTTAGCTTCAAATCCATGCAAAACAAATGATTTAGCTTCAAACACATGTAATATAAGTGATATAGCTGCAAATGCAGACGAATCAAACGGTGTAGCTACAAAATCCATGCGATACATATCATTTTGCTTCAAATCGATACGAAGTAGAAGGTTTAGCTTCAAATCCATGCGAAACGAATGATTTAGCATCAAACACTTGTGATATAAGTGATATAGCATCAAATGCAGGCCAAACAAACGAGTTAGCATCAAATCCAAGCGAATCACACGATATGCTTCAAATCAATGCGATGTAGAAGGTTTAGCTTCAAATCCATGCGAAACAAATGATTTAGCATCAGATACTTGCGATATAACTGATATAGATTCAAATGCAGGGGAAACAAACGAGTTAGCATCAAATCCATGCAAAACACATGATTTAGCTTCAAATCAATACGATGTAGAAGGTTTAGCTTCAAATCCATGCGAAACGAATGATTTAGCATCAAACACTTGTGATATAAGTGATATAGCATCAAATGCAGGCCAAACAAACGAGTTAGCATCAAATCCAAGCGAATCACACGATATGCTTCAAATCAATGCGATGTAGAAGGTTTAGCTTCAAATCCATGCGAAACAAATGATTTAGCATCAGATACTTGCGATATAACTGATATAGATTCAAATGCAGGGGAAACAATCGAGTTAGCATCAAATCCAAGCGAAACACATGATTTAGCTTCAAATCAATGCGATGTAGAAGGTTTAGATTCAAATCCATGCGAAACAAATGATTTAGCTTCAGATACTTGCGATGGAAGTGATATAGCATCAAATGCAGGCGAAACGAACGAGTTAGCTTCAAATCCATGCGAATCACACGATTTAGCTACAAATCAATGCGATGTAGAAGGTTTAGCTTCAAATGCATGCGAAACAAGTGATTTAGCTTCAAATCAATACGATGTAGAAGGTTTAGCTTTAAATCCATACGAAAAAAAATGATTTAGCTTCAGATACTTGCGATAGAAGTGATATAGCATCAAATGCAGGCGAAACGAACGAGTTAGCTTCAAATCCATGCGAATCACATGATTTAGCTACAAATCAATGCGACGTAGAAGGTTTAGCTTCAAATCCATGCAAAACAAATGATTTAGCTTCAAACACATGTAATATAAGTGATATAGCTGCAAATGCAGACGAATCAAACGGTGTAGCTACAAAATCCATGCGATACATATCATTTTGCTTCAAATCGATACGAAGTAGAAGGTTTAGCTTCAAATCCATCCGAAACAAATGGTTTGGCTTCAAATACTTGCGATATACATCAATCAGCTTTAACTGCATGCGAATCAAACGAGTTAGCATCAAATCCATGCAAAACACATGATTTAGATTCAAATCAAAGCGATGTAGAAGGTATAGCTTCAAATCCCACCGAAATACATGATTTAGCTGCAAATCAATGCGATGTATAAGGTTTAGCTTCAAATCCAAGCGAAACAAATGATTCAGGTTCAAATACTTGCGATATAAGTGATATAGCTTCAAATGCAGGCGAATCAAACGAGTTAGCTTCAAATCCATGTGGAACACATGATTCAGCTTCAAATCAATGCGAAGTAGAAGGCTTGGCTTCAAATCCATGCGAAACAAATAGTTTGGCTTCAAATACTTGCGATATACATGAATCAGCTTTAACTGCATGCGAAACAAACGAGTTAGCATCAAATCCATGCAAAACACATGATTTAGTTTCAAATCAAAGCGATGTAGAAGGTATAGCTTCAAATCCCACCGAAACACATGATTTAGCTGCAAATCAATGCGATGTAGAAGGTTTAGCTTCAAATCCAAGCGAAACTGATTTAGCATTAGATACTTGCGATATAACTTAAATAGCTTCAAATGCAGGGGAAACAAACGAGTTAGCATCAAATCCATGCAAAACGCACGATTTAGCTTCAAACCAATGCGAGTTGTAAGGTTTAGCTACAAATCCATAGCGACACAAGTGACTTGCATCAGATACTTGCGATATAAGTGATATAGATTCAAATGCAGGCGAAACAAACGAAGTAGCTTCAAATCAAAACGAAACACATGCTTTAGCTTCAAATCAACGCGAAGTAGAAGGCTTAGCTTCAAATCCTTGCAAAACAAATGATTCAGCTTAAAATGAATACGATGTAGAAGATTTAGCTTCAAATCCATGCGAAACAAATGATCTAGGTTCAGATGATTACGATATAAGTGATGTAGCATCAAATGCAGACCGAATCAAACGAGTTAGCTTCAAAATCCATGCGGTACAAATCATTTACCTTTAAATCCATGCGAAGTAGAAGGCTTAGCTTCAAATCCATGCGAACAATTGATTTAGCATCAAACACTTGGGATATGAGTGATATAGCTTCAAATGCAGACGGAAACAAACGAGTTAGCTTCAAATAGAAGCGAAACACATGATTTAGTTACAATTCAATGCGATGTAGAAGGTTTAGCTCCAAATTCAAGCGAAACTCATGTTTTAGCTTCAAATCAATGCTATGTAGAAGGTTTAGCTCCAAATCCATGCGGCACAAATGATTTAGGTTCAGATACTTGCGATATAAGTGATGTAGCTTTAAATGCAGGGAAAACATATGAGTTAGCTTCAAATCCATGCAAAACACATGATTGAGCTGCAAATCAATGCGATGCAGAAGGTTTAGCTTCAAATCCATGCGAAACAAATGATTGAGCTTCAAACCACTTGGGTTATCGGTGATATAGCTTCAGCTGCATGCGAAACAAACGAGTTAGCTTCAAATTCATGCCAAACACATGATTCAGCTGGAAATCAATGCGATTGAGAATGTTAGGCTTCAAATCCATGCGACACAAATGATTTACCTTCAGATACTTGCGATATAAGTGATATAGCTTCAAATGCAGATTAAACAAACGAGTTAGCTTCATATACAAGCGAACCACGCGATTTAGCTTCAAATCAATGCGATGTAGAAGGTTTAGGTTCAAATCCATGCGTCACAAATGATATAGTTTCAGATTCTTGCGATATAAGTGATGTAGCTTCAAATGCAGCGGAAACAAACGAGTTAGCTTCAAATCCATGCAAAACACATGATTAAGTTTCTAATCAATGCGATGTCGAAGGATCAGCTGCTACTGAATGCGACACAAATGATTTAGCTTCATATACTTGCGATATAAGTGATATAGCTTCAAATGCAGATTAAACAAACGAGTTAGCTTCATATCCAAGCGAAACACACTATTTAGCTTCAAATCAATGCGATGTAGAAGGTTTAGCTTCAAATCCATGCGACACAAATGGTTTGGCTTCAAATACTTGCGATATACATCAATCAGCTTTAACTGCATGCGAATCAAACGAGTTAGCATCAAATCCATGCAAAACACATGATTTAGATTCAAATCAAAGCGATGTAGAAGGTATAGCTTCAAATCCCACCGAAATACATGATTTAGCTGCAAATCAATGCGATGTATAAGGTTTAGCTTCAAATCCAAGCGAATCACATGATTTAGCTTCAAATCAATGCGATATAGGAGGTTTAGCTTCAAATCCATGCGAAACAAATGATTTAGCATCAGATACTTGCGATATAAGTGATATAGCACCAAATGCAAGCGAAACGAACGAGTTAGCTTCAAATCCATGCGAAACACATGATTTAGCTGAAAATCAATGCGATGTAGAAGGTTTAGCCTCAAATCCATGCAAAACAAATGATTTAGCTTCAAACACATTTACATGTAATATAAGTGATATAGCTGCAAATGCAGACGAATCAAACGGGGTAGATACAAAATCCATGCGATACATATCATTTTGCTTCAAATCGATACGAAGTAGAAGGTTTAGCTTCAAATCCATGCAAAACACATGATTTAGCGTCAAATCAAAGCGATGTAGAAGGTATAGCTTCAAATCCCAGCGAAACACATGATTTAGCTTCAAAACAATGCGATGTAGAAGGTTTAGATTCAAATCCATGCGAAACAAATGATTTAGCTTCAAACACTTGTGATATAAGTGATATAGCTGCAAATGCAGACGAATGAAATGGGATAGCTTCAAAATCCATGCGATACATATCATTTAGCTTCAAATCGATACGAAGTAGAAGGTTTAGCTTCAAATCCATGCGAAACGAATGATTTAGCATCAAACACTTGTGATATAAGTGATATAGCATCAAATGCAGGCCAAACAAACGAGTTAGCATCAAATCCAAGCGAATCACACGATATGCTTCAAATCAATGCGATGTAGAAGGTTTAGCTTCAAATCCATGCGAAACAAATGATTTAGCATCAGATACTTGCGATATAACTGATATAGATTCAAATGCAGGGGAAACAAACGAGTTAGCATCAAATCCATGCAAAACACATGATTTAGCTTCAAATCAATACGATGTAGAAGGTTTAGCTTCAAATCCATGCGAAACGAATGATTTAGCATCAAACACTTGTGATATAAGTGATATAGCATCAAATGCAGGCCAAACAAACAAGTTAGCATCAAATCCAAGCGAATCACACGATATGCTTCAAATCAATGCGATGTAGAAGGTTTAGCTTCAAATTCATGCGAAACAAGTGATTTAGCTTCAGATACTTGCGATATAACTGATATAGCTTCAAATGCAGGGGAAACAAACGAGTTAGCATAAAATCCATGCAAAAACACATGAATTAGCTTCAAATCAATGCGATGTGGAAGGTTTAGCTTCAAATCCATGCGAAACAAATGATTTAGCATCAGATATTTGCGATATAACTGATATAGATTCAAATGCACGGGAAACAATCGAGTTAGCATCAAATCCAAGCGAAACACATGATTTAGCTTCAAATCAATGCGATGTAGAAGGTTTAGATTCAAATCCATGCGAAACAAATGATTTAGCTTCAAACACATGTGATATAAGTGATGTAGCTGCAAATGCAGACGAATCAAACGGGGTAGATTCAAAATCCATGCGATACATATCATTTTGCTTCAAATCGACACGATGTAGAAGGTTTAGCTTCAAATCCATGCGAAACAAATGATTTAGCTTCAAATCAATACGATGTAGAAGGTTTAGCTTTAAATCCATACGAAAAAAAATGATTTAGCTTCAGATACTTGCGATAGAAGTGATATAGCATCAAATGCAGGCGAAACGAACGAGTTAGCTTCAAATCCATGCGAATCACATGATTTAGCTACAAATCAATGCGACGTAGAAGGTTTAGCTTCAAATCCATGCAAAACACATGATTTAGATTCAAATCAAAGCGATGTAGAAGGTATAGCTTCAAATCCCACCGAAATACATGATTTAGCTGCAAATCAATGCGATGTATAAGGTTTAGCTTCAAATCCAAGCGAAACAAATGATTCAGGTTCAAATACTTGCGATATAAGTGATATAGCTTCAAATGCAGGCGAATCAAACGAGTTAGCTTCAAATCCATGTGGAACACATGATTCAGCTTCAAATCAATGCGAAGTAGAAGGCTTGGCTTCAAATCCATGCGAAACAAATAGTTTGGCTTCAAATACTTGCGATATACATGAATCAGCTTTAACTGCATGCGAAACAAACGAGTTAGCATCAAATCCATGCAAAACACATGATTTAGTTTCAAATCAAAGCGATGTAGAAGGTATAGCTTCAAATCCCACCGAAACACATGATTTAGCTGCAAATCAATGCGATGTAGAAGGTTTAGCTTCAAATCCAAGCGAAACACATGATTTAGCATTAGATACTTGCGATATAACTTAAATAGCTTCAAATGCAGGGGAAACAAACGAGTTAGCATCAAATCCATGCAAAACGCACGATTTAGCTTCAAACCAATGCGAGTTGTAAGGTTTAGCTACAAATCCATGCGACACAAGTGACTTGCATCAGATACTTGCGATATAAGTGATATAGATTCAAATGCAGGCGAAACAAACGAAGTAGCTTCAAATCAAAACGAAACACATGCTTTAGCATCAAATCAACGCGAAGTAGAAGGCTTAGCTTCAAATCCTTGCAAAACAAATGATTCAGCTTAAAATGAATACGATGTAGAAGATTTAGCTTCAAATCCATGCGAAACAAATGATTTAGGTTCAGATCATTACGATATAAGTGATGTAGCATCAAATGCAGACGAATCAAACGAGTTAGCTTCAAAATCCATGCGGTACAAATCATTTACCTTTAAATCCATGCGAAGTAGAAGGCTTAGCTTCAAATCCATGCGAAACAATTGATTTAGCATCAAACACTTGGGATATGAGTGATATAGCTTCAAATGCAGACGAAACAAACGAGTTAGCTTCAAATAGAAGCGAAACACATGATTTAGTTACAATTCAATGCGATGTAGAAGGTTTAGCTCCAAATTCAAGCGAAACTCATGTTTTAGCTTCAAATCAATGCTATGTAGAAGGTTTAGCTCCAAATCCATGCGGCACAAATGATTTAGGTTCAGATACTTGCGATATAAGTGATGTAGCTTTAAATGCAGGGAAAACATATGAGTTAGCTTCAAATCCATGCAAAACACATGATTGAGCTGCAAATCAATGCGATGCAGAAGGTTTAGCTTCAAATCCATGCGAAACAAATGATTGAGCTTCAAACACTTGGGTTATCGGTGATATAGCTTCAGCTGCATGCGAAACAAACGAGTTAGCTTCAAATTCATGCCAAACACATGATTCAGCTGGAAATCAATGCGATTGAGAATGTTAGGCTTCAAATCCATGCGACACAAATGATTTACCTTCAGATACTTGCGATATAAGTGATATAGCTTCAAATGCAGATTAAACAAACGAGTTAGCTTCATATACAAGCGAACCACGCGATTTAGCTTCAAATCAATGCGATGTAGAAGGTTTAGGTTCAAATCCATGCGTCACAAATGATATAGTTTCAGATTCTTGCGATATAAGTGATGTAGCTTCAAATGCAGCGGAAACAAACGAGTTAGCTTCAAATCCATGCAAAACACATGATTAAGTTTCTAATCAATGCGATGTAGAAGGATCAGCTGCTACTGAATGCGACACAAATGATTTAGCTTCATATACTTGCGATATAAGTGATATAGCTTCAAATGCAGATTAAACAAACGAGTTAGCTTCATATCCAAGCGAAACACACTATTTAGCTTCAAATCAATGCGATGTAGAAGGTTTAGCTTCAAATCCATGCGACACAAATGATTTAGCATCCGATACTTGCGATATAAGTGATGTCGCTTCAAATGCAGGGAAAACATACGAGTTAGCTTCAAATCCATGCAAAACACATGATTTTCCTTCAAATACTTGCGGTAT
Source organism: Megalopta genalis (assembly GCF_051020955.1). NCBI lineage: Eukaryota > Metazoa > Arthropoda > Insecta > Hymenoptera > Halictidae > Megalopta > Megalopta genalis. The sequence goes on along the minus strand of NW_027477547.1, from coordinate 40,645 downwards.
AAGTGATATAGCTTCAATTGCAGACGAAACAAACGCGTTAGCTTCAAATCCATGCGAAACAAATGGTTTGGCTTCAAATACTTGCGATATACATCAATCAGCTTTAACTGCATGCGAATCAAACGAGTTAGCATCAAATCCATGCAAAACACATGATTTAGATTCAAATCAAAGCGATGTAGAAGGTATAGCTTCAAATCCCACCGAAATACATGATTTAGCTGCAAATCAATGCGATGTATAAGGTTTAGCTTCAAATCCAAGCGAATCACATGATTTAGCTTCAAATCAATGCGATGTAGAAGGTGTAGCTTCAAATCCGTGCGAAACAAATGATTGAGCATCAAACACTTGTGATATAAGTGATACAGCTGCAAATGCAGAAGAATCAAACGGGGTAGCTTCAAAACGCAGGCGATACATATCATTTAGCTTCAAATCGATACGATTTGGAAGGTTTAGCTACAAATCCATGCGAAACAAATGATTTAGCATCAGATACTTGCGATATAACTGATATAGCTTCAAATGCAGTTGAAACAAACGAGTTAGCATAAAATCCTTGCAAAACTCATGATTTAGCTTCAAATCAATGCGATATAGGAGGTTTAGCTTCAAATCCATGCGAAACAAATGATTTAGCATCAGATACTTGCGATATAACTGAAATAGCTTCAAATGCAGGGGAAACAAACGAGTTAGCATCAAATCCATGCAAAACACATGATTTAGCTGCAAATCAATGCGATGTAGAAGGTTTAGATTCAAATCCATGCAAAACAAATGATTCAGCTTCAAGCACATGTAATATAAGTGATATAGCTGCAAATGCAGACGAATCAAACGGGGTAGCTACAAAATCCATGCGATATATATCATTTAGCTTCAAATCGATATGATGTAGAAGGTTTAGCTTCAAATCCCTGCGAAACAAATGATTTAGCTTCAAACACTTGCGATATAAGTGATATAGCACCAAATGCAGGCGAAACGAACGAGTTAGCTTCAAATCCATGCAAAACAAATGATTTAGCTTCAAGCACATGCAATATAAGTGAAATAGCTGCAAATGCAGACGAATCAAACGGGGTTGCTTCAAAATCCATGTGATACATATCATTTTGCTTCAAATCGATACGATGTAGAACGATTAGCTTCAAATCCCTGCGAAACAAATGATTTAGCTTCAAACACTTGCGATATAAGTGATATAGCACCAAATGCAAGCGAAACGAACGAGTTAGCTTCAAATCCATGCGAAACACATGATTTAGCTGAAAATCAATGCGATGTAGAAGGTTTAGCCTCAAATCCATGCAAAACAAATGATTTAGCTTCAAACACATTTACATGTAATATAAGTGATATAGCTGCAAATGCAGACGAATCAAACGGGGTAGATACAAAATCCATGCGATACATATCATTTTGCTTCAAATCGATACGAAGTAGAAGGTTTAGCTTCAAATCCATGCAAAACACATGATTTAGCGTCAAATCAAAGCGATGTAGAAGGTATAGCTTCAAATCCCAGCGAAACACATGATTTAGCTTCAAAACAATGCGATGTAGAAGGTTTAGATTCAAATCCATGCGAAACAAATGATTTAGCTTCAAACACTTGTGATATAAGTGATATAGCTGCAAATGCAGACGAATGAAATGGGATAGCTTCAAATCCATGCGATACATATCATTTAGCTTCAAATCGATACGAAGTAGAAGGTTTAGCTTCAAATCCATGCGAAACGAATGATTTAGCATCAAACACTTGTGATATAAGTGATATAGCATCAAATGCAGGCCAAACAAACGAGTTAGCATCAAATCCAAGCGAATCACACGATATGCTTCAAATCAATGCGATGTAGAAGGTTTAGCTTCAAATCCATGCGAAACAAATGATTTAGCATCAGATACTTGCGATATAACTGATATAGATTCAAATGCAGGGGAAACAAACGAGTTAGCATCAAATCCATGCAAAACACATGATTTAGCTTCAAATCAATACGATGTAGAAGGTTTAGCTTCAAATCCATGCGAAACGAATGATTTAGCATCAAACACTTGTGATATAAGTGATATAGCATCAAATGCAGGCCAAACAAACGAGTTAGCATCAAATCCAAGCGAATCACACGATATGCTTCAAATCAATGCGATGTAGAAGGTTTAGCTTCAAATTCATGCGAAGCAAGTGATTTAGCTTCAGATACTTGCGATATAACTGATATAGCTTCAAATGCAGGGGAAACAAACGAGTTAGCATAAAATCCATGCAAAACACATGAATTAGCTTCAAATCAATGCGATGTGGAAGGTTTAGCTTCAAATCCATGCGAAACAAATGATTTAGCATCAGATACTTGCGATATAACTGATATAGATTCAAATGCACGGGAAACAATCGAGTTAGCATCAAATCCAAGCGAAACACATGATTTAGCTTCAAATCAATGCGATGTAGAAGGTTTAGATTCAAATCCATGCGAAACAAATGATTTAGCATCAGATACTTGCGATATAACTGATATAGATTCAAATGCAGGGGAAACAAACGAGTTAGCATCAAATCCATGCAAAACACATGATTTAGCTTCAAATCAATACGATGTAGAAGGTTTAGCTTCAAATCCATGCGAAACGAATGATTTAGCATCAAACACTTGTGATATAAGTGATATAGCATCAAATGCAGGCCAAACAAACGAGTTAGCATCAAATCCAAGCGAATCACACGATATGCTTCAAATCAATGCGATGTAGAAGGTTTAGCTTCAAATTCATGCGAAACAAATGATTTAGCATCAGATACTTGCGATATAACTGATATAGATTCAAATGCAGGGGAAACAATCGAGTTAGCATCAAATCCAAGCGAAACACATGATTTAGCTTCAAATCAATGCGATGTAGAAGGTTTAGATTCAAATCCATGCGAAACAAATGATTTAGCTTCAGATACTTGCGATGGAAGTGATATAGCATCAAATGCAGGCGAAACGAACGAGTTAGCTTCAAATCCATGCGAATCACACGATTTAGCTACAAATCAATGCGATGTAGAAGGTTTAGCTTCAAATGCATGCGAAACAAGTGATTTAGCTTCAGATACTTGCGATATAACTGATATAGCTTCAAATGCAGGGGAAACAAACGAGTTAGCATAAAATCCATGCAAAACACATGAATTAGCTTCAAATCAATGCGATGTGGAAGGTTTAGCTTCAAATCCATGCGAAACAAATGATTTAGCATCAGATACTTGCGATATAACTGATATAGATTCAAATGCAGGGGAAACAATCGAGTTAGCATCAAATCCAAGCGAAACACATGATTTAGCTTCAAATCAATGCGATGTAGAAGGTTTAGATTCAAATTCATGCGAAACAAATGATTTAGCATCAGATACTTGCGATATAACTGATATAGCTTCAAATGCAGGGGAAACAAACGAGTTAGCATAAAATCCATGCAAGACACATGAATTAGCTTCAAATCAATGCGATGTGGAAGGTTTAGCTTCAAATCCATGCGAAACAAATGATTTAGCTTCAAACACATGTGATATAACTGATATTGCTTCAAATGCAGGGGAAACAAATGAGTTAGCATCAAATCCATGCAAAACACATGATTTAGCGTCAAATCAAAGCGACGTAGAAGGTATAGCTACAAATCCAAGCGAAATACATGATTTAGCTTCAAATGAATGCGATATAGAAGGTTTAGCTTCAAATCCGTACGAAACAAATGATTTAGGTTCAGATACTTGCGATGGAAGTGATTTAGCAGCAAATGCAGGCGAAACGAACGAGTTAGCTTCAAATCCATGCGAATCACATGATCTAGGTACAAATCAATGCGATGTAGAAGGTTTAGCTTCAAATTCATGCGAAACAAATGATTTAGCATCAGATACTTGCGATATAACTGATATAGCTTCAAATGCAGGGGAAACAAACGAGTTAGCATAAAATCCATGCAAGACACATGAATTAGCTTCAAATCAATGCGATGTAGAAGGTTTAGCTTCAAATCCATGCGAAACAAATGATTTAGCATCAGATACTTGGGATATAACTGATATTGCTTCAAATGCAGGGGAAACAAATGAGTTAGCATCAAATCCATGCAAAACACATGATTTAGCGTCAAATCAAAGCGACGTAGAAGGTATAGCTTCAAATCCCAGCGAAACACATGATTTAGCTTCAAATCAATGCGATGTAGAAGGTTTAGATTCAAATCCATGCGAAACAAATGATTTAGCTTCAAACATTTGTGATATAAGTGATATAGCTGCAAATGCAGACGAATCAAATGGGATAGCTTCAAAATCGACGCGATACATATCATTTAGCTTCAAATAGATATGATGTAGAAGGTTTAGCTTCAAATCCCTGCGAAACAAATGATTTAGCTTCAAACACTTGGGTTATCGGTGATATAGCTTCAGCTGCATGCGAAACAAACGAGTTAGCTTCAAATTCATGCCAAACACATGATTCAGCTGGAAATCAATGCGATTGAGAATGTTAGGCTTCAAATCCATGCGACACAAATGATTTAGCTTCATATACTTGCGATATAAGTGATATAGCTTCAAATGCAGATTAAACAAACGAGTTAGCTTCATATCCAAGCGAAACACACTATTTAGCTTCAAATCAATGCGATGTAGAAGGTTTAGCTTCAAATCCATGCGACACAAATGATTTAGCTTCAGTTACTTGCGATATAAGTGATGTCGCTTCAAATGCAGGGAAAACATACGAGTTAGCTTCAAATCCATGCAAAACACATGATTTTCCTTCAAATACTTGCGGTATAAGTGATATAGCTTCAATTGCAGACGAAACAAACGCGTTAGCTTCAAATCCATGCGAAACAAATGGTTTGGCTTCAAATACTTGCGATATACATGAATCAGCTTTAACTGCATGCGAAACAAACGAGTTAGCATCAAATCCATGCAAAACACATGATTTAGTTTCAAATCAAAGCGATGTAGAAGGTATAGCTTCAAATCCCACCGAAACACATGATTTAGCTGCAAATCAATGCGATGTAGAAGGTTTAGCTTCAAATCCAAGCGAAACACATGATTTAGCATTAGATACTTGCGATATAACTTAAATAGCTTCAAATGCAGGGGAAACAAACGAGTTAGCATCAAATCCATGCAAAACGCACGATTTAGCTTCAAACCAATGCGAGTTGTAAGGTTTAGCTACAAATCCATGCGACACAAGTGACTTGCATCAGATACTTGCGATATAAGTGATATAGATTCAAATGCAGGCGAAACAAACGAAGTAGCTTCAAATCAAAACGAAACACATGCTTTAGCTTCAAATCAACGCCAAGTAGAAGGCTTAGCTTCAAATCCTTGCAAAACAAATGATTCAGCTTAAAATGAATACGATGTAGAAGATTTAGCTTCAAATCCATGCGAAACAAATGATTTAGGTTCAGATGATTACGATATAAGTGATGTAGCATCAAATGCAGACGAATCAAACGAGTTAGCTTCAAAATCCATGCGGTACAAATCATTTACCTTTAAATCCATGCGAAGTAGAAGGCTTAGCTTCAAATCCATGCGAAACAATTGATTTAGCATCAAACACTTGGGATATGAGTGATATAGCTTCAAATGCAGACGAAACAAACGAGTTAGCTTCAAATAGAAGCGAAACACATGATTTAGTTACAATTCAATGCGATGTAGAAGGTTTAGCTCCAAATTCAAGCGAAACTCATGTTTTAGCTTCAAATCAATGCTATGTAGAAGGTTTAGCTCCAAATCCATGCGGCACAAATGATTTAGGTTCAGATACTTGCGATATAAGTGATGTAGCTTTAAATGCAGGGAAAACATATGAGTTAGCTTCAAATCCATGCAAAACACATGATTGAGCTGCAAATCAATGCGATGCAGAAGGTTTAGCTTCAAATCCATGCGAAACAAATGATTGAGCTTCAAACACTTGGGTTATCGGTGATATAGCTTCAGCTGCATGCGAAACAAACGAGTTAGCTTCAAATTCATGCCAAACACATGATTCAGCTGGAAATCAATGCGATTGAGAATGTTAGGCTTCAAAACCATGCGACACAAATGATTTACCTTCAGATACTTGCGATATAAGTGATATAGCTTCAAATGCAGATTAAACAAACGAGTTAGCTTCATATACAAGCGAACCACGCGATTTAGCTTCAAATCAATGCGATGTAGAAGGTTTAGGTTCAAATCCATGCGTCACAAATGATATAGTTTCAGATTCTTGCGATATAAGTGATGTAGTTTCAAATGCAGCGGAAACAAACGAGTTAGCTTCAAAACCATGCAAAACACATGATTAAGTTTCTAATCAATGCGATGTAGAAGGATCAGCTGCTACTGAATGCGACACAAATGATTTAGCTTCATATACTTGCGATATAAGTGATATAGCTTCAAATGCAGATTAAACAAACGAGTTAGCTTCATATCCAAGCGAAACACACTATTTAGCTTCAAATCAATGCGATGTAGAAGGTTTAGCTTCAAATCCATGCGACACAAATGATTTAGCTTCAGATACTTGCGATATAAGTGATGTCGCTTCAAATGCAGGGAAAACATACGAGTTAGCTTCAAATCCATGCAAAACACATGATTTTCCTTCAAATACTTGCGGTATAAGTGATATAGCTTCAATTGCAGACGAAACAAACGCGTTAGCTTCAAATCCATGCGAAACAAATGGTTTGGCTTCAAATACTTGCGATATACATCAATCAGCTTTAACTGCATGCGAATCAAACGAGTTAGCATCAAATCCATGCAAAACACATGATTTAGATTCAAATCAAAGCGATGTAGAAGGTATAGCTTCAAATCCCACCGAAATACATGATTTAGCTGCAAATCAATGCGATGTATAAGGTTTAGCTTCAAATCCAAGCGAATCACATGATTTAGCTTCAAATCAATGCGATGTAGAAGGTGTAGCTTCAAATCCGTGCGAAACAAATGATTGAGCATCAAACACTTGTGATATAAGTGATACAGCTGCAAATGCAGAAGAATCAAACGGGGTAGCTTCAAAACGCAGGCGATACATATCATTTAGCTTCAAATCGATACGATTTGGAAGGTTTAGCTACAAATCCATGCGAAACAAATGATTTAGCATCAGATACTTGCGATATAACTGATATAGCTTCAAATGCAGTTGAAACAAACGAGTTAGCATAAAATCCTTGCAAAACTCATGATTTAGCTTCAAATCAATGCGATATAGGAGGTTTAGCTTCAAATCCATGCGAAACAAATGATTTAGCATCAGATACTTGCGATATAACTGAAATAGCTTCAAATGCAGGGGAAACAAACGAGTTAGCATCAAATCCATGCAAAACACATGATTTAGCTGCAAATCAATGCGATGTAGAAGGTTTAGATTCAAATCCATGCAAAACAAATGATTCAGCTTCAAGCACATGTAATATAAGTGATATAGCTGCAAATGCAGACGAATCAAACGGGGTAGCTACAAAATCCATGCGATATATATCATTTAGCTTCAAATCGATATGATGTAGAAGGTTTAGCTTCAAATCCCTGCGAAACAAATGATTTAGCTTCAAACACTTGCGATATAAGTGATATAGCACCAAATGCAGGCGAAACGAACGAGTTAGATTCAAATCCATGCAAAACAAATGATTTAGCTTCAAGCACATGCAATATAAGTGAAATAGCTGCAAATGCAGACGAATCAAACGGGGTTGCTTCAAAATCCATGTGATACATATCATTTTTCTTCAAATCGATACGATGTAGAACGATTAGCTTCAAATCCCTGCGAAACAAATGATTTAGCTTCAAACACTTGCGATATAAGTGATATAGCACCAAATGCAAGCGAAACGAACGAGTTAGCTTCAAATCCATGCGAAACACATGATTTAGCTGAAAATCAATGCGATGTAGAAGGTTTAGCCTCAAATCCATGCAAAACAAATGATTTAGCTTCAAACACATTTACATGTAATATAAGTGATATAGCTGCAAATGCAGACGAATCAAACGGGGTAGATACAAAATCCATGCGATACATATCATTTTGCTTCAAATCGATACGAAGTAGAAGGTTTAGCTTCAAATCCATGCAAAACACATGATTTAGCGTCAAATCAAAGCGATGTAGAAGGTATAGCTTCAAATCCCAGCGAAACACATGATTTAGCTTCAAAACAATGCGATGTAGAAGGTTTAGATTCAAATCCATGCGAAACAAATGATTTAGCTTCAAACACTTGTGATATAAGTGATATAGCTGCAAATGCAGACGAATGAAATGGGATAGCTTCAAAATCCATGCGATACATATCATTTAGCTTCAAATCGATACGAAGTAGAAGGTTTAGCTTCAAATCCATGCGAAACGAATGATTTAGCATCAAACACTTGTGATATAAGTGATATAGCATCAAATGCAGGCCAAACAAACGAGTTAGCATCAAATCCAAGCGAATCACACGATATGCTTCAAATCAATGCGATGTAGAAGGTTTAGCTTCAAATCCATGCGAAACAAATGATTTAGCATCAGATACTTGCGATATAACTGATATAGATTCAAATGCAGGGGAAACAAACGAGTTAGCATCAAATCCATGCAAAACACATGATTTAGCTTCAAATCAATACGATGTAGAAGGTTTAGCTTCAAATCCATGCGAAACGAATGATTTAGCATCAAACACTTGTGATATAAGTGATATAGCATCAAATGCAGGCCAAACAAACGAGTTAGCATCAAATCCAAGCGAATCACACGATATGCTTCAAATCAATGCGATGTAGAAGGTTTAGCTTCAAATTCATGCGAAACAAGTGATTTAGCTTCAGATACTTGCGATATAACTGATATAGCTTCAAATGCAGGGGAAACAAACGAGTTAGCATAAAATCCATGCAAAACACATGAATTAGCTTCAAATCAATGCGATGTGGAAGGTTTAGCTTCAAATCCATGCGAAACAAATGATTTAGCATCAGATACTTGCGATATAACTGATATAGATTCAAATGCACGGGAAACAATCGAGTTAGCATCAAATCCAAGCGAAACGCATGATTTAGCTTCAAATCAATGCGATGTAGAAGGTTTAGATTCAAATCCATGCGAAACAAATGATTTAGCTTCAAACACATGTGATATAAGTGATATAGCTGCAAATGCAGACGAATCAAACGGGGTAGATTCAAAATCCATGCGATACATATCATTTTGCTTCAAATCGATACGATGTAGAAGGTTTAGCTTCAAATCCATGCGAAACAAATGATTTAGCTTCAAATCAATACGATGTAGAAGGTTTAGCTTTAAATCCATACGAAAAAAAATGATTTAGCTTCAGATACTTGCGATAGAAGTGATATAGCATCAAATGCAGGCGAAACGAACGAGTTAGCTTCAAATCCATGCGAATCACATGATTTAGCTACAAATCAATGCGACGTAGAAGGTTTAGCTTCAAATCCATGCAAAACAAATGATTTAGCTTCAAACACATGTAATATAAGTGATATAGCTGCAAATGCAGACGAATCAAACGGTGTAGCTACAAAATCCATGCGATACATATCATTTTGCTTCAAATCGATACGAAGTAGAAGGTTTAGCTTCCAATCCATGCGAAACGAATGATTTAGCATCAAACACTTGTGATATAAGTGATATAGCATCAAATGCAGGCCAAACAAACGAGTTAGTATCAAATCCAAGCGAATCACACGATATGCTTCAAATCAATGCGATGTAGAAGGTTTAGCATCAAATCCATGCGAAACAAATGATTTAGCATCAGATACTTGCGATATAACTGATATAGATTCAAATGCAGGGGAAACAAACGAGTTAGCATCAAATCCATGCAAAACACATGATTTAGCTTCAAATCAATACGATGTAGAAGGTTTAGCTTCAAATCCATGCGAAACGAATGATTTAGCATCAAACACTTGTGATATAAGTGATATAGCATCAAATGCAGGCCAAACAAACGAGTTAGCATCAAATCCAAGCGAATCACACGATATGCTTCAAATCAATGCGATGTAGAAGGTTTAGCTTCAAATCCATGCGAAACAAATGATTTAGCATCAGATACTTGCGATATAACTGATATAGATTCAAATGCAGGGGAAACAATCGAGTTAGCATCAAATCCAAGCGAAACACATGATTTAGCTTCAAATCAATGCGATGTAGAAGGTTTAGATTCAAATCCATGCGAAACAAATGATTTAGCTTCAGATACTTGCGATGGAAGTGATATAGCATCAAATGCAGGCGAAACGAACGAGTTAGCTTCAAATCCATGCGAATCACACGATTTAGCTACAAATCAATGCGATGTAGAAGGTTTAGCTTCAAATGCATGCGAAACAAGTGATTTAGCTTCAGATACTTGCGATATAACTGATATAGCTTCAAATGCAGGGGAAACAAACGAGTTAGCATAAAATCCATGCAAAACACATGAATTAGCTTCAAATCAATGCGATGTGGAAGGTTTAGCTTCAAATCCATGCGAAACAAATGATTTAGCATCAGATACTTGCGATATAACTGATATAGATTCAAATGCAGGGGAAACAATCGAGTTAGCATCAATCCAAGCGAAACACATGATTTAGCTTCAAATCAATGCGATGTAGAAGGTTTAGATTCAAATCCATGCGAAACAAATGATTTAGCTTCAAACACATGTGATATAACTGATATTGCTTCAAATGCAGGGGAAACAAATGAGTTAGCATCAAATCCATGCAAAACACATGATTTAGCGTCAAATCAAAGCGACGTAGAAGGTATAGCTACAAATCCAAGCGAAATACATGATTTAGCTTCAAATGAATGCGATATAGAAGGTTTAGCTTCAAATCCGTACGAAACAAATGATTTAGGTTCAGATACTTGCGATGGAAGTGATATAGCAGCAAATGCAGGCGAAACGAACGAGTTAGCTTCAAATCCATGCGAATCACATGATCTAGCTACAAATCAATGCGATGTAGAAGGTTTAGCTTCAAATTCATGCGAAACAAATGATTTAGCATCAGATACTTGCGATATAACTGATATAGCTTCAAATGCAGGGGAAACAAACGAGTTAGCATAAAATCCATGCAAGACACATGAATTAGCTTCAAATCAATGCGATGTAGAAGGTTTAGTTTCAAATCCATGGGAATCCAATGATTTAGCTTCAGATACTTGCGATATAAGTGATACAGCTTCAAATGCAGGAGAAACAAACGAGTTAGCTTCAAATTCATGAAAAACACATGATTAAGCTTCAATTCAATACTATGTAGAAGGTTTAGTTTCAAATCCAAGCGACACAAATGATTAAGCATCAGATACTTGCGATACAAGTGATATAGCTTCAAATGCAGGGGAAACAAAAGAGTTAGCTTCATATCAAAGCGAAACACATGATTTAGCAGCAAATCAATGCGATGTAGAAGGATTAGCTTCAAATCCATGCGAAACCAATGATTTAGCGTCAGACACTTGCGATATAAGTGACATAGCTTCAAATGCAGACGAAACAAACGAGTTAGCTTCAAATGCATGCGAAACACATGATTTAGCTTCAAATCAATTCGTAATAGAAGGATTAGCTTCAAACCCATGCGATACAATTGATTTAGCATCAGATACATGCGATATAAGTGATATAGATTCAAATGCAGGGGAAACAAACGTGTTTGCATCAAATCCATGCAAAACACATGATTTAGCTTCAAGTCAATGCGATGTAGAAGGTTTAGCTTCAAATCCAAGCGAAACATATGATTTAGCTTCAAATCAAAGCGATGTAGAAGGTTTAGCTACAAATCCATGCGAAGCAAATGATTTAGCATCAAACACTTGGGATATAAGTGATATAGCTTCAAATGCAGGCGAAACGAACGAGTTAGCTTCAAATCCATGCTAAACACATGATGTAGCTGCAAATCAATGCGATGTAGAAGGTTTAGCTTCAAATCCAGGCGAAACAAATGATTTAGCATCAGATACTTGCGATATAACAGATATAGCTTCTAATGAAGGGGAAACAAACGAGTTAGCATAAAATCCATGCTAAACACACGATTTAGCTTCAAATCAATGCGATGGAGAAGGTTTAGCTACAAATCCATGCGAAACAAATGATTTAGCATCAAACACTTGGGATATAAGTGATATAGCTTCAAATGCAGACGAATCAAACGAGTTAGCTTCAAAATCGATGCGATACACATCATTTAGCATTAAATCCATGCGAAGTAGAAGGCTTAGCTTCAAATCCATGCGAAACAAATGATTTACTTACAGATACTTGCGATATAAGTGATATATCATCAAATGCAGGCGAAACGAACGAGTTAGCATAAAATCCATGCAAAACACATGATTTAGCTGCAAATCAATGCGATGTAGAAGGTTTAGCATCAAATCCATGCGAAACAAATGATTTAGCATCAGATACTTGCGATATAACTGAAATAGCTTCCAACGCAGGGGAAACAAACGAGTTAGCATCAAATCCATGCAAAACACATGATTAAGCTTCAAATCACAGCGATGTAGAGGGTATAGCTTCAAATCCAAGCGAAACACATAATTTAGCTTCAAATCAATGCGGTGTAGAAGGTTTAGCTTCAAATCCATGCGAAACAAATGATTTAGCTTCAAACACTTGTGATATAAGTGATATAGCTTTAAATGCAGACGAAACAAACGACCTAGCTTCAAAATCCGTACGATACACATGATTTAGCTTCAAATCAATGCGATGTACAAGGTTTAACTTCAAATCCATGCGAATCCAATGACTTAGCTTCAGATACTTGCGATGTAGAAGGTTTTGCTTCAAATCCATGAGAACAAATGATTTAGGTTCAAACACTTGCGATATAACTGATATAGCTCCAAATGCAGGGGAAACAAACGAGTTAGCATCAAATCCATGCGAACACACGATTTAGCTGCAAATAATGCGATGTAGAATGTTTAGCATTAAATCCATGCGAAACAAATGATTTAGCATCAGATACTTGTGATATAACTGATATAGCTTCAAATGCAGGGGAAACAAACGAGTTAGCTTCAAATCCATGCGAAACACATGATTTAGTAGCAAATCAATGCAATGTAGAAGATTTAGTTTCAAATCCATGGGAATCCAATGATTTAGCTTCAGATACTTGCGATATAAGTGATACAGCTTCAAATGCAGGAGAAACAAACGAGTTAGCTTCAAATTCATGAAAAACACATGATTAAGCTTCAATTCAATACTATGTAGAAGGTTTAGTTTCAAATCCAAGCGACACAAATGATTAAGCATCAGATACTTGCGATACAAGTGATATAGCTTCAAATGCAGGCGAAACAAAAGAGTTAGCTTCATATCAAAGCGAAACACATGATTTAGCAGCAAATCAATGCGATGTAGAAGGATTAGCTTCAAATCCATGCGAAACCAATGATTTAGCGTCAGACACTTGCGATATAAGTGACATAGCTTCAAATGCAGACGAAACAAACGAGTTAGCTTCAAATCCATGCGAAACACATGATTTAGCTTCAAATCAATTCGTAATAGAAGGATTAGCTTCAAACCCATGCGATACAATTGATTTAGCATCAGATACATGCGATATAAGTGATATAGATTCAAATGCAGGGGAAACAAACGTGTTTGCATCAAATCCATGCAAAACACATGATTTAGCTTCAAGTCAATGCGATGTAGAAGGTTTAGCTTCAAATCCAAGCGAAACATATGATTTAGCTTCAAATCAAAGCGATGTAGAAGGTTTAGCTACAAATCCATGCGAAGCAAATGATTTAGCATCAAACACTTGGGATATAAGTGATATAGCTTCAAATGCACGCGAAACGAACGAGTTAGCTTCAAATCCATGCTAAACACATGATGTAGCTGCAAATCAATGCGATGTAGAAGGTTTAGCTTCAAATCCAGGCGAAACAAATGATTTAGCATCAGATACTTGCGATATAACAGATATAGCTTCTAATGAAGGGGAAACAAACGAGTTAGCATAAAATCCATGCTAAACACACGATTTAGCTTCAAATCAATGCGATGGAGAAGGTTTAGCTACAAATCCATGCGAAACAAATGATTTAGCATCAAACACTTGGGATATAAGTGATATAGCTTCAAATGCAGACGAATCAAACGAGTTAGCTTCAAAATCGATGCGATACACATCATTTAGCATTAAATCCATGCGAAGTAGAAGGCTTAGCTTCAAATCCATGCGAAACAAATGATTTACGTACAGATACTTGCGATATAAGTGATATATCATCAAATGCAGGCGAAACGAACGAGTTAGCATAAAATCCATGCAAAACACATGATTTAGCTGCAAATCAATGCGATGTAGAAGGTTTAGCATCAAATCCATGCGAAACAAATGATTTAGCATCAGATACTTGCGATATAACTGAAATAGCTTCCAACGCAGGGGAAACAAACGAGTTAGCATCAAATCCATGCAAAACACATGATTAAGCTTCAAATCACAGCGATGTAGAGGGTATAGCTTCAAAATCCGTACGATACACATGATTTAGCTTCAAATCAATGCGATGTACAAGGTTTAACTTCAAATCCATGCGAATCCAATGACTTAGCTTCAGATACTTGCGATGTAGAAGGTTTTGCTTCAAATCCATGAGAACAAATGATTTAGGTTCAAACACTTGCGATATAACTGATATAGCTCCAAATGCAGGGGAAACAAACGAGTTAGCATCAAATCCATGCGAAACACACGATTTAGCTGCAAATAATGCGATGTAGAAGGTTTAGCATTAAATCCATGCGAAACAAATGATTTAGCATCAGATACTTGTGATATAACTGATATAGCTACAAATGCAGGGGAAACAAACGAGTTAGCTTCAAATCCATGCGAAACACATGATTTAGTAGCAAATCAATGCAATGTAGAAGATTTAGTTTCAAATCCATGGGAATCCAATGATTTAGCTTCAGATACTTGCGATATAAGTGATACAGCTTCAAATGCAGGAGAAACAAACGAGTTAGCTTCAAATCCATGCTAAACACATGATGTAGCTGCAAATCAATGCGATGTAGAAGGTTTAGCTTCAAATCCAGGCGAAACAAATGATTTAGCATCAGATACTTGCGATATAACAGATATAGCTTCTAATGAAGGGGAAACAAACGAGTTAGCATAAAATCCATGCTAAACACACGATTTAGCTTCAAATCAATGCGATGGAGAAGGTTTAGCTACAAATCCATGCGAAACAAATGATTTAGCATCAAACTCTTGGGATATAAGTGATATAGCTTCAAATGCAGACGAATCAAACGAGTTAGCTTCAAAATCGATGCGATACACGTCATTTAGCATTAAATCCATGCGAAGTAGAAGGCTTAGCTTCAAATCCATGCGAATATACTTGCGATATAAGTGATATATCATCAAATGCAGGCGAAACGAACGAGTTAGCATAAAATCCATGCAAAACACATGATTTAGCTGCAAATCAATGCGATGTAGAAGGTTTAGCATCAAATCCATGCGAAACAAATGATTTAGCATCAGATACTTGCGATATAACTGAAATAGCTTCCAACGCAGGGGAAACAAACGAGTTAGCATCAAATCCATGCAAAACACATGATTAAGCTTCAAATCACAGCGATGTAGAGGGTATAGCTTCAAATCCAAGCGAAACACATAATTTAGTTTCAAATCAATGCGGTGTAGAAGGTTTAGCTTCAAATCCATGCGAAACAAATGATTTAGCTTCAAACACTTGTGATATAAGTGATATAGCTTTAGATGCAGACGAAACAAACGACCTAGCTTCAAAATCCGTACGATACACATGATTTAGCTTCAAATCAATGCGATGTACAAGGTTTAACTTCAAATCCATGCGAATCCAATGACTTAGATTCAGATACTTGCGATGTAGAAGGTTTTGCTTCAAATCCATGAGAACAAATGATTTAGGTTCAAACACTTGCGATATAACTGATATAGCTCCAAATGCAGGGGAAACAAACGAGTTAGCATCAAATCCATGCGAAACACACGATTTAGCTGCAAATAATGCGATGTAGAAGGTTTAGCATTAAATCCATGCGAAACAAATGATTTAGCATCAGATACTTGTGATATAACTGATATAGCTTCAAATGCAGGAGAAACAAACGAGTTAGCTTCAAATTCATGAAAAACACATGATTAAGCTTCAATTCAATGCTATGTAGAAGGTTTAGTTTCAAATCCAAGCGACACAAATGATTAAGCATCAGATACTTGCGATACAAGTGATATAGCTTCAAATGCAGGGGAAACAAAAGAGTTAGCTTCATATCAAAGCGAAACACATGATTTAGCAGCAAATCAATGCGATGTAGAAGGATTAGCTTCAAATCCATGCGAAACCAATGATTTAGCGTCAGACACTTGCGATATAAGTGACATAGCTTCAAATGCAGACGAAACAAACGAGTTAGCTTCAAATCCATGCGAAACACATGATTTAGCTTCAAATCAATTCGTAATAGAAGGATTAGCTTCAAACCCATGCGATACAATTGATTTAGCATCAGATACATGCGATATAAGTGATATAGATTCAAATGCAGGGGAAACAAACGTGTTTGCATCAAATCCATGCAAAACACATGATTTAGCTTCAAGTCAATGCGATGTAGAAGGTTTAGCTTCAAATCCAAGCGAAACATATGATTTAGCTTCAAATCAAAGCGATGTAGAAGGTTTAGCTACAAATCCATGCGAAGCAAATGATTTAGCATCAAACACTTGGGATATAAGTGATATAGCTTCAAATGCACGCGAAACGAACGAGTTAGCTTCAAATCCATGCTAAACACATGATGTAGCTGCAAATCAATGCGATGTAGAAGGTTTAGCTTCAAATCCAGGCGAAACAAATGATTTAGCATCAGATACTTGCGATATAACAGATATAGCTTCTAATGAAGGGGAAACAAACGAGTTAGCATAAAATCCATGCTAAACACACGATTTAGCTTCAAATCAATGCGATGGAGAAGGTTTAGCTACAAATCCATGCGAAACAAATGATTTAGCATCAAACACTTGGGATATAAGTGATATAGCTTCAAATGCTGACGAATCAAACGAGTTAGCTTCAAAATCGATGCGATACACATCATTTAGCATTAAATCCATGCGAAGTAGAAGGCTTAGCTTCAAATCCATGCGAAACAAATGATTTACGTACAGATACTTGCGATATAAGTGATATATCATCAAATGCAGGCGAAACGAACGAGTTAGCATAAAATCCATGCAAAACACATGATTTAGCTGCAAATCAATGCGATGTAGAAGGTTTAGCATCAAATCCATGCGAAACAAATGATTTAGCATCAGATACTTGCGATATAACTGAAATAGCTTCCAACGCAGGGGAAACAAACGAGTTAGCATCAAATCCATGCAAAACACATGATTAAGCTTCAAATCACAGCGATGTAGAGGGTATAGCTTCAAATCCAAGCGAAACACATAATTTAGCTTCAAATCAATGCTGTGTAGAAGGTTTAGCTTCAAATCCATGCGAAACAAATGATTTAGCTTCAAACACTTGTGATATAAGTGATATAGCTTTAAATGCAGACGAAACAAACGACCTAGCTTCAAAATCCGTACGATACACATGATTTAGCTTCAAATCAATGCGATGTACAAGGTTTAACTTCAAATCCATGCGAATCCAATGACTTAGCTTCAGATACTTGCGATGTAGAAGGTTTTGCTTCAAATCCATGAGAACAAATGATTTAGGTTCAAACACTTGCGATATAACTGATATAGCTCCAAATGCAGGGGAAACAAACGAGTTAGCATCAAATCCATGCGAAACACACGATTTAGCTGCAAATAATGCGATGTAGAAGGTTTAGCATTAAATCCATGCGAAACAAATGATTTAGCATCAGATACTTGTGATATAACTGATATAGCTTCAAATGCAGGGGAAACAAACGAGTTAGCTTCAAATCCATGCGAAACACATGATTTAGTAGCAAATCAATGCAATGTAGAAGGTTTAGTTTCAAATCCATGGGAATCCAATGATTTAGCTTCAGATACTTGCGATATAAGTGATACAGCTTCAAATGCAGGAGAAACAAACGAGTTAGCTTCAAATTCATGAAAAACACATGATTAAGCTTCAATTCAATGCTATGTAGAAGGTTTAGTTTCAAATCCAAGCGACACAAATGATTAAGCATCAGATACTTGCGATACAAGTGATATAGCTTCAAATGCAGGGAAACAAAAGAGTTAGCTTCATATCAAAGCGAAACACATGATTTAGCAGCAAATCAATGCGATGTAGAAGGATTAGCTTCAAATCCATGCGAAACCAATGATTTAGCGTCAGACACTTGCGATATAAGTGACATAGCTTCAAATGCAGACGAAACAAACGAGTTAGCTTCAAATCCATGCGAAACACATGATTTAGCTTCAAATCAATTCGTAATAGAAGGATTAGCTTCAAACCCATGCGATACAATTGATTTAGCATCAGATACATGCGATATAAGTGATATAGATTCAAATGCAGGGGAAACAAACGTGTTTGCATCAAATCCATGCAAAACACATGATTTAGCTTCAAGTCAATGCGATGTAGAAGGTTTAGCTGCAAATCCAAGCGAAACATATGATTTAGCTTCAAATCAAAGCGATGTAGAAGGTTTAGCTACAAATCCATGCGAAGCAAATGATTTAGCATCAAACACTTGGGATATAAGTGATATAGCTTCAAATGCACGCGAAACGAACGAGTTAGCTTCAAATCCATGCTAAACACATGATGTAGCTGCAAATCAATGCGATGTAGAAGGTTTAGCTTCAAATCCAGGCGAAACAAATGATTTAGCATCAGATACTTGCGATATAACAGATATAGCTTCTAATGAAGGGGAAACAAACGAGTTAGCATAAAATCCATGCTAAACACACGATTTAGCTTCAAATCAATGCGATGGAGAAGGTTTAGCTACAAATCCATGCGAAACAAATGATTTAGCATCAAACTCTTGGGATATAAGTGATATAGCTTCAAATGCAGACGAATCAAACGAGTTAGCTTCAAAATCGATGCGATACACATCATTTAGCATTAAATCCATGCGAAGTAGAAGGCTTAGCTTCAAATCCATGCGAAACAAATGATTTACGTACAGAGACTTGCGATATAAGTGATATATCATCAAATGCAGGCGAAACGAACGAGTTAGCATAAAATCCATGCAAAACACATGATTTAGCTGCAAATCAATGCGATGTAGAAGGTTTAGCATCAAATCCATGCGAAACAAATGATTTAGCATCAGATACTTGCGATATAACTGAAATAGCTTCCAACGCAGGGGAAACAAACGAGTTAGCATCAAATCCATGCAAAACACATGATTAAGCTTCAAATCACAGCGATGTAGAGGGTATAGCTTCAAATCCAAGCGAAACACATAATTTAGCTTCAAATCAATGCGGTGTAGAAGGTTTAGCTTCAAATCCATGCGAAACAAATGATTTAGCTTCAAACACTTGTGATATAAGTGATATAGCTTTAAATGCAGACGAAACAAACGACCTAGCTTCAAAATCCGTACGATACACATGATTTAGCTTCAAATCAATGCGATGTACAAGGTTTAACTTCAAATCCATGCGAATCCAATGACTTAGCTTCAGATACTTGCGATGTAGAAGGTTTTGCTTCAAATCCATGAGAACAAATGATTTAGGTTCAAACACTTGCGATATAACTGATATAGCTCCAAATGCAGGGGAAACAAACGAGTTAGCATCAAATCCATGCGAAACACACGATTTAGCTGCAAATAATGCGATGTAGAAGGTTTAGCATTAAATCCATGCGAAACAAATGATTTAGCATCAGATACTTGTGATATAACTGATATAGCTTCAAATGCAGGGGAAACAAACGAGTTAGCTTCAAATCCATGCGAAACACATGATTTAGTAGCAAATCAATGCAATGTAGAAGGTTTAGTTTCAAATCCATGGGAATCCAATGATTTAGCTTCAGATACTTGCGATATAAGTGATACAGCTTCAAATGCAGGAGAAACAAACGAGTTAGCTTCAAATTCATGAAAAACACATGATTAAGCTTCAATTCAATGCTATGTAGAAGGTTTAGTTTCAAATCCAAGCGACACAAATGATTAAGCATCAGATACTTGCGATACAAGTGATATAGCTTCAAATGCAGGGAAACAAAAGAGTTAGCTTCATATCAAAGCGAAACACATGATTTAGCAGCAAATCAATGCGATGTAGAAGGATTAGCTTCAAATCCATGCGAAACCAATGATTTAGCGTCAGACACTTGCGATATAAGTGACATAGCTTCAAATGCAGACGAAACAAACGAGTTAGCTTCAAATCCATGCGAAACACATGATTTAGCTTCAAATCAATTCGTAATAGAAGGATTAGCTTCAAACCCATGCGATACAATTGATTTAGCATCAGATACATGCGATATAAGTGATATAGATTCAAATGCAGGGGAAACAAACGTGTTTGCATCAAATCCATGCAAAACACATGATTTAGCTTCAAGTCAATGCGATGTAGAAGGTTTAGCTGCAAATCCAAGCGAAACATATGATTTAGCTTCAAATCAAAGCGATGTAGAAGGTTTAGCTACAAATCCATGCGAAGCAAATGATTTAGCATCAAACACTTGGGATATAAGTGATATAGCTTCAAATGCACGCGAAACGAACGAGTTAGCTTCAAATCCATGCTAAACACATGATGTAGCTGCAAATCAATGCGATGTAGAAGGTTTAGCTTCAAATCCAGGCGAAACAAATGATTTAGCATCAGATACTTGCGATATAACAGATATAGCTTCTAATGAAGGGGAAACAAACGAGTTAGCATAAAATCCATGCTAAACACACGATTTAGCTTCAAATCAATGCGATGGAGAAGGTTTAGCTACAAATCCATGCGAAACAAATGATTTAGCATCAAACTCTTGGGATATAAGTGATATAGCTTCAAATGCAGACGAATCAAACGAGTTAGCTTCAAAATCGATGCGATACACATCATTTAGCATTAAATCCATGCGAAGTAGAAGGCTTAGCTTCAAATCCATGCGAAACAAATGATTTACGTACAGAGACTTGCGATATAAGTGATATATCATCAAATGCAGGCGAAACGAACGAGTTAGCATAAAATCCATGCAAAACACATGATTTAGCTGCAAATCAATGCGATGTAGAAGGTTTAGCATCAAATCCATGCGAAACAAATGATTTAGCATCAGATACTTGCGATATAACTGAAATAGCTTCCAACGCAGGGGAAACAAACGAGTTAGCATCAAATCCATGCAAAACACATGATTAAGCTTCAAATCACAGCGATGTAGAGGGTATAGCTTCAAATCCAAGCGAAACACATAATTTAGCTTCAAATCAATGCGGTGTAGAAGGTTTAGCTTCAAATCCATGCGAAACAAATGATTTAGCTTCAAACACTTGTGATATAAGTGATATAGCTTTAAATGCAGACGAAACAAACGACCTAGCTTCAAAATCCGTACGATACACATGATTTAGCTTCAAATCAATGCGATGTACAAGGTTTAACTTCAAATCCATGCGAATCCAATGACTTAGCTTCAGATACTTGCGATGTAGAAGGTTTTGCTTCAAATCCATGAGAACAAATGATTTAGGTTCAAACACTTGCGATATAACTGATATAGCTCCAAATGCAGGGGAAACAAACGAGTTAGCATCAAATCCATGCGAAACACACGATTTAGCTGCAAATAATGCGATGTAGAAGGTTTAGCATTAAATCCATGCGAAACAAATGATTTAGCATCAGATACTTGTGATATAACTGATATAGCTTCAAATGCAGGGGAAACAAACGAGTTAGCTTCAAATCCATGCGAAACACATGATTTAGTAGCAAATCAATGCAATGTAGAAGGTTTAGTTTCAAATCCATGGGAATCCAATGATTTAGCTTCAGATACTTGCGATATAAGTGATACAGCTTCAAATGCAGGAGAAACAAACGAGTTAGCTTCAAATTCATGAAAAACACATGATTAAGCTTCAATTCAATACTATGTAGAAGGTTTAGTTTCAAATCCAAGCGACACAAATGATTAAGCATCAGATACTTGCGATACAAGTGATATAGCTTCAAATGCAGGGGAAACAAAAGAGTTAGCTTCATATCAAAGCGAAACACATGATTTAGCAGCAAATCAATGCGATGTAGAAGGATTAGCTTCAAATCCATGCGAAACCAATGATTTAGCGTCAGACACTTGCGATATAAGTGACATAGCTTCAAATGCAGACGAAACAAACGAGTTAGCTTCAAATCCATGCGAAACACATGATTTAGCTTCAAATCAATTCGTAATAGAAGGATTAGCTTCAAACCCATGCGATACAATTGATTTAGCATCAGATACATGCGATATAAGTGATATAGATTCAAATGCAGGGGAAACAAACGTGTTTGCATCAAATCCATGCAAAACACATGATTTAGCTTCAAGTCAATGCGATGTAGAAGGTTTAGCTTCAAATCCAAGCGAAACATATGATTTAGCTTCAAATCAAAGCGATGTAGAAGGTTTAGCTACAAATCCATGCGAAGCAAATGATTTAGCATCAAACACTTGGGATATAAGTGATATAGCTTCAAATGCACGCGAAACGAACGAGTTAGCTTCAAATCCATGCTAAACACATGATGTAGCTGCAAATCAATGCGATGTAGAAGGTTTAGCTTCAAATCCAGGCGAAACAAATGATTTAGCATCAGATACTTGCGATATAACAGATATAGCTTCTAATGAAGGGGAAACAAACGAGTTAGCATAAAATCCATGCTAAACACACGATTTAGCTTCAAATCAATGCGGTGGAGAAGGTTTAGCTACAAATCCATGCGAAACAAATGATTTAGCATCAAACACTTGGGATATAAGTGATATAGCTTCAAATGCAGACGAATCAAACGAGTTAGCTTCAAAATCGATGCGATACACATCATTTAGCATTAAATCCATGCGAAGTAGTAGGCTTAGCTTCAAATCCATGCGAAACAAATGATTTACGTACAGATACTTGCGATATAAGTGATATATCATCAAATGCAGGCGAAACGAACGAGTT
Organism: Megalopta genalis; assembly: GCF_051020955.1. Classification (NCBI taxonomy): domain Eukaryota; kingdom Metazoa; phylum Arthropoda; class Insecta; order Hymenoptera; family Halictidae; genus Megalopta; species Megalopta genalis. Next base: position 17,299 of record NW_027477547.1, on the reverse strand, counting down.
AGCATAAAATCCATGCAAAACACATGATTTAGCTGCAAATCAATGCGATGTAGAAGGTTTAGCATCAAATCCATGCGAAACAAATGATTTAGCATCAGATACTTACGATATAACTGAAATTGCTTCCAACGCAGGGGAAACAAACGAGTTAGCATCAAATCCATGCAAAACACATGATTAAGCTTCAAATCACAGCGATGTAGAGGGTATAGCTTCAAATCCAAGCGAAACACATAATTTAGCTTCAAATCAATGCGGTGTAGAAGGTTTAGCTTCAAATCCAAGCGAAACATATGATTTAGCTTCAAATCAAAGCGATGTAGAAGGTTTAGCAACAAATCCATGCGAAACAAATGATTTAGCATCAAACACTTGGGATATAAGTGATATAGCTTCAAATGCAGGCGAAACGAACGAGTTAGCTTCAAAATCGATGCGATACACATCATTTAGCATTAAATCCATGCGAAGTAGAAGGCTTAGCTTCAAATCCATGCGAAACAAATGATTTACGTACAGATACTTGCGATATAAGTGATATATCATCAAATGCAGGCGAAACGAACCAGTTAGCATCAAATCCATGCGAAACACACGATTTAGCTGCAAATAATGCGATGTAGAAGGTTTAGCATTAAATCCATGCGAAACAAATGATTTAGCATCAGATACTTGTGATATAACTGATATAGCTTCAAATGCAGGGGAAACAAACGAGTTAGCTTCAAATCCATGCGAAACACATGATTTAGTAGCAAATCAATGCAATGTAGAAGGTTTAGTTTCAAATCCATGGGAATCCAATGATTTAGCTTCAGATACTTGCGATATAAGTGATACAGCTTCAAATGCAGGAGAAACAAACGAGTTAGCTTCAAATTCATGCGAAACACATGATTTAGCTTCAAATCAATACGTAATAGAAGGATTAGCTTCAAACCCATGCGATACAATTGATTTAGCATCAGATACATGCGATATAAGTGATATAGATTCAAATACAGGAGAAACAAACGAGTTAGCTTTAAATTCATGCAAAACACATGATTAAGCTTCAATTCAATGCTATGTAGAAGGTTTAGCTTCAAATCCAAGCGACACAAATGATTAAGCATCAGATACTTGCTAGATAAGTGATGCAGCTTCAAATGCAGACGAAACAAACGAGTTAGCTTCAAATCTATGCGAAACACATGATTTAGGAGCAAATCAATGCGATGTAGAAGGTTTAGTTTCAAATCCATGCGAAACCAATGATTTAGCTTCAGATACTAGCGATATAAGTGATATAGCTTCAAATGCAGACGAAACTAACGAGTGAGCTCCAAATCCATGCGAAACACATGATTAAGCTTCAAATCAATGCGATGTAGCAGGATTAGCTTCAAATCCATGTGATGCAAATGATTGAGCTTCAAACACTCGTGATATAGGTGATATAGCTTCAACAGCATGCGAAACAAACGAGTTAGCTTCAAATCCATGCGAATCACATGATTTAGCTTCAAATTAATTCGAAATAGAAGGATTAGCTTCAAACCTATGCGATACAATTGATTTAGCATCAGATACTTGCTATATAAGTGATGCAGCTTCAAATGCAGACGAAACCAATGAGTTCGCTTCAAATCCAAGCGAATCACATGGTTTAGCCTCAAAGCAATGCGATGTATGAAGGTTTAGCTTCAAATCCATGCGAAACACATGATTTAGCAGCAAATAAATGCGAAGATAAGGCTTATCTTCAAATCCATGCGGAACAAATGATTTGGCTTCAAAAAAATTGCGATATAAATGATATAGATTAAAATGCAGGCGAAACAAACTAGTTTGCTTCAAATCCATGCAAAACACATGATTAAGGTTCAAATGCATGCGAAAGACAACATTTAGGTTCAAATTCATGCGAAACACATGGTTTAGCTTCAAATCAATTCGTAATAGAAGGATTAGCTTCAAACCCATGCGATACAATTGATTTAGCATCAGATACATGCGATATAAGTGATATAGATTCAAATACAGGAGAAACAAACGAGTTAGCTTCAAATTCATGCAAAACACATGATTAAGCTTCAATTCAATGCTATGTAGAAGGTTTAACTTCAAATCCAAGCGACAGAAATGATTAAGCATCAGATACTTGCTAGATAAGTGATGCAGCTTCAAATGCAGACGAAACAAACGAGTTAGCTTCAAATCTATGCGAAACACATGATTTAGGAGCAAATCAATGCGATGTAGAAGGTTTAGATTCAAATCCATGCGAAACCAATGATTTAGCTTCAGATACTAGCGATATAAGTGATATAGCTTCAAATGCAGACGAAACTAACGAGTGAGCTCCAAATACATGCGAAACACATGATTTAGCTTCAAATCAATGCGATGTAGCAGGATTAGCTTCAAATCCATGTGATGCAAATGATTGAGCTTCAAACACTCGTGATATAGGTGATATAGCTTCAACAGCATGCGAAACAAACGAGTTAGCTTCAAATCCATGCGAATCACATGATTTAGCTTCAAATCAATTCGAAATAGAAGGATTAGCTTCAAACCCATGCGATACAATTGATTTAGCAACAGATACTTGCTATATAAGTGATGCAGCTTCAAATGCAGACGAAACCAATGAGTTCGATTCAAATCCAAGCGAATCACATGGTTTAGCCTCAAAGCAATGCGATGTATGAAGGTTTAGCTTCAAATCCATGCGAAACACATGATTTAGCAGCAAATCAATGCGATGTAGACGGTTTATTTTCAAATCCGTGCGAAACAAATGATATAGCTTCAAACACTTGGGATATGAGTGATATAGATTCAAATGCAGACGAAACGAACGAGTTAGCTGCAAATCCATGCGAAACACATGATTTAGCTGCAAATCAATGCGATGTTGAAGGTTTAGCTTCAAATCCATGCGAAACAAATGATTTAGCTTCAGATACTAGCGATATATGTCATATTGCTTCAAGTGCAGACGAAACAAGCGAGTTGGCTTCAAATCCATGCGGAACACATGATTTAGCTTAAAATTCATGCGATTTAGAAGGTTTAGCTTCAAATCCATGCGAAACAAATGATTGAGCTGCAACCACTTGGGATATAGGTGATATAGCCTCAGCTCCATGCGAAACAAACGAGTTAGCTTCAAGTCCATGCGATGTAGAAGGTTTAGCTTCAAATCCATGCGAAACAAGTGATTTAGATTCAATCACTAGGGATATAAGTGATATAGCTTCAAATGCAGACGAAACAAACGAGTTAGCTTAAAATCCATGCGAAACACATGATTGAACTGCAAATCAATGCGATGTGGAAGGTTTAGCTTCAAATCCATGCGAAACAAATGATTTAGAATCAGATACTTGCGATATAAGCGATATAGCTTCAAATGCAGACGAATCAAACGAGTTAGCTTCAAAATCCATGCGATTCATGTCATTTTGATTCAAATCGATGCGAAGTAGAAAGCTTAGCTTCAAATCCATGCGAGACAAATGATTTAGCTTCAGATACATGCGATATAACTGATATAGCTTCAAATGCAGGCGAAACTAACGAGTTATCTTCAAATCCATGCGAAACACATGATTTAGATTCAAATTCATGAGAAACACGTTGTTTAGTTTCAAATCCGTGCGAAACAAGTGATTTTGATTGAAATACTTGCGATATAAATGATATAGCTTCAAATTCAGGCGAAACAAACGAGTTAGCTTCAGATACTAGCGATATATGTGATATTGCTTCAAGTGCAGACGAAACTAACGAGTTGGCTTCAAATCCATGCAAAACACATGATTAAGCTTCAAATCAATGCGATGTAGAAGGTTTAGCTTCCAATCCATGCGAAACAAATGATTCAGCTTCAAACACTTGAGATATGAGTGATATAGATTCAAATGCAGACGAACCAAACGAGTTAGCTTCAAATCCGTGCGAAACGCATGACTTAGCTGCAAATCAATGCGATGTAGAAGGTTTAGCTTCAAATCCATGCGAAACAAATGATTTAGCATCAAACACATGGGATTTAAGTGACATAGCTTCAAATGCAGACGAAACAAACGAGTTAGCTTCAGATCCATGCGAAGCACATGATTTAGCTGCAAATCGATGCGATCTAGAAAGTTTAGCTTCAAATCCATGCGAAACAATTGATTTAGCTTCAGATACTTGCGATATAAGTGACATAGCTTCAAATGCAGACGAAACAAACTAGTTAGCTTCAAATCCAAGCGATGTAGAAGGTTTAGCTCCAATTCCATCCGAAACAAATGATTTAGCTTCAAACACTTGGGATATAAGTGATATAGCTTCAAATGCAGACGAAACAAACGAGCTAGCTTCAAATCCATGCGGAACACATGACTGAATTGCAAATCAATGCGATGTAGAAGGTTTAGCTTCATATCCATGCGCAACAAGTGATTTAGAATCAGATACTTGCGATATAAGCGATATAGCTTCAAATGCAGACGAAACAAACGAGTTAGCTTCAAAATCCATGCGATTCACGTCATTTAGATTCAAATCGATGCGAAGTAGAAAGCTTAGCTTCAAATCCATGCGAAACAAATGATTTAGCTTCAGATACTTGCGATATAAGTGATATAGCTGCAAATGCAGACGAAACAAACGAGATAGCTTCAAATCCATGCCAAAAAAATGATTTCTCTTCAAATACTTGCAATACAAGTGATATAGCTTCAAATCCAGGCGAAACATGTTACCTTCAAATCCATGCGACACAAATGATTTAGCATCAGATACATGCGATATAAGTGATATAGCATCAAATGCAGACGAAACAAACCAGTTAGCTTCAAATCCTTTGCGAAACAAAGGATTTAGGTTCAGATTCTTGCGACATAAGTGATATAGCTTCAAATGCAAGGGAAACAAACGATTTAGCTTCAAATCCATGCAAAACACATGATTTAGCTTCAAAACAATGCGATGTAGAAGGTTTAGCTTCAAATCCATGCAAAACACATGATTTTTCTTGAAATACCTGCGATATAAGTGATATAGCTTCAAATGCAGACGAAAGAAACGAGTTAGCTTCAAATCTATGCTATGTAGAAGGTTTTGCTACAAATACATGCGAAACAAATGATTTAGCATCAGATACTTGCGATATAAGTGATATAGCTTCAAATGCAAGGGAAACAAACGAGTTAGCTTCAAATCCATGCAAAACACATGATTTAACAGCAAATCAATGCGATGTAGAAGGTTCAGTTTCAAATCCATGCGAAACAAATCATTTAGCTTCAGGAACTTACTATATAAGTGATATAGCATCAAATGCAGACGAAATAAACGAGTTAGCTTCAAATCCATTCAAAACACATGATTTTTCTTGAAATACTTGCGATATAAGTGATGTAGCTTCAAATTCAGACGAAACAAACGAGTTAGCTTCAAATCTATGCGATGTAGATGGTTTTGCTACAAATCCATGCGAACAAATGATTTAGCATCAGATACTTGCGATATAAGTGATATAGATTCAAATGCAAGGGAAACAAACGAGTTAGCTTCAAATCCATGCAAAACACATGCTTAAACTTCAAATCAATGCTGTGTAGAAGGTTTAGCTTCAAATCCATGCGAAACAATTGATTTAGCTTCAGATACTTGCGATATAAGTGATATAGCATCAACTGCAGGCGAAACGAACGAGATAGCTGCAAATCCATGCGAGACACATGATTTAGCTGCAAATCAATGCGATGTTGAAGGTTTAGCTTCAAATCCATGCGAAACAAATGATTTAGCTTCAGATACTTGCGATATAAGTGATATAGCTGCAAATGCAGACGAAACAAACGAGATAGCTTCAAATCCATGCCAAAAAAATGATTTTTCTTCAAATACTTGCAATACAAGTGATATAGCTTCAAATCCAGGCGAAACAAGTTACCTTCAAATCCATGCGACACAAATGATTTAGCATCAGATACATGCGATATAAGTGATATAGCTTCAAATGCAGGCGAAATATAACGAGTTAGCTTCAAATCCATGCGAAACACATGATTTAGAATCAAATTCATGAGAAACACGTTGTTTAGTTTCAAATCCGTGCGAAACAAGAGATTTTGATTGAAATAATTGCGATACAAATGATATAGCTTCAAATGCGGGGGAAACAAACGAGTTAGCTTCAAATCCATGCAAAACACATGATTAAGCTTCAAATCAATGCGATGTAGAAGGTTTAGCTTCAAATCCATACGAAACAAATGATTTAGCTTCAAACACTTGGGATATAAGTGATATAGCATCAACTGCAGGCGAAACGAACGAGATAGCTGCAAATCCATGCGAGACACATGATTTAGCTGCAAATCAATGCGATGTTGAAGGTTTAGCTTCAAATCCATGCGAAACAAATGATTTAGGTTCAGATACTTGCGATATAAGTGATATAGCATCAAATGCAGACGAAACAAACGAGTTAGCTTCAAATCCTTTGCGAAACAAAGGATTTCGGTTCAGATTCTTGCGACATACGTGATATAGCTTCAAATGCAAGGGAAACAAACGAGTTAGCTTCAAATCCATGCAAAACACATGATTTAGCTCCAAAACAATGCGATGTAGAAGGTTAGCTTCAAATCCATGCAAAACACATGATTTTTGTTGAAATACCTGCGATATAAGTGATATAGCTTCAAATGCAGACGAAACAAACGAGTTAGCTTCAAATCCATGCGAAACAAATGATTTAGCTTCAAATCAATGCGATGTAGAAGGTTTAGCTTCAAATCCATGCGAAATAAATGATATAACATCAGATACTTGCGATATAACTGATATAGCTTCAAATGCAGGGGAAACAAACGAGTTAGCTTCAAATCCAATCTAATCACACGATTTAGCTTCAAATCAATGCGATTTAGAAGGTCTAGCGTCAAATCGATGCGAAACAAATGATTTAGCCTCAAATGCTTGCGATGTAAGTGATATAGATTCAACTGCAAACGAAACAAACGACTTAGCTACAAATCCATGCAAAACACATGATTGAATTGCAAATCAATGCGATGCAGAAGGTTTAGCTTCAAATCCATGCGTAACAAATGATTTAGAACCAGATACTTGCGATATAGGTGATATATCTTCAAATGCAGACGAATCAAACGAGTTAGCTTCAAAATCCATGCGGTTCACATCATTTAGATTCAAATCGATGCGAGGTAGAAGGCTTAGCTTCAAATCCATGCGAAACAAATGGTTTAGCTTCAAACACTTGGATATAAGTGATATAGCTTCAAATGCAGACGAAACAAACGAGTTAGCTTCAAATCCAAGCAAAACATATGATTAAGCTTCAAATGCATGCGAAAGACGAGATTTAGGTTCAAATTCATGCGAAACACAGGGTTTAGATTCAAATTCATGCGAAACAAATGATTTAGCATCAGATACTTGCGATTCAAGTGATGTAGCATCAAATGCAAGCGAAACAAACGAGTTAGCTTCAAATCCATGCGAAACAAATGATTTAGCTTCAAATCAATGCGATGTAGAAGGTTTAGCTTAAAATCCGTGCGAAACAAATGATATAACATCAGATACTTGCGATATAACTGATATAGCTTCAAATGCAGGGGAAACAAACGAGTTATCATCAAATCCATGCAAAACACATGATTTAGCTGCAAATCAATCCGATGTAGGAGGTATAGCTTCAAATCCAAGCGAAACACATGATGTAGCTTCAAATCGATACGATGTAGAAGGTTTAGCTTCAAATCCATGCGAAACAAATGATTTAGCATCAGATACTTACGATATAACTGATATAGCTTCAAATGCAGGGGAAACAGACGAGTTAGCATAAAATCCATGCAAAACACATGATTTAGCTTCAAATCAATGCGATGTAGGAGGTTTTCCTTCAAATCCAAGCGAAACAAATGATTTAGCCTCCGATTCTTGCTATATATACGAAATAGCTTCAAATGCAGGGGAGACAAACGAGTTAGCATCAAATCCATGCGAAACAAATGATTTAGCTTCAAATCAATGCGATGTAGAAGGTATAGCTGCAAATCCTTGCGAATCAAATGATTTAGCATCAGTTGCTTGCGATATAAGTGACATAGCTACAAATGCGCGGGAAACAAACGAGTTAGCTTCAAATCCAAGCAAAACATATGATTAAGCTTCAAATGCATGCGAAAGACGTGATTTAGGTTCAAATTCATGCGAAACACAGGGTTTAGATTCAAATTCATACGAAACAAATGATTTAGCATCAGATACTTACGATATAACTGATATAGCTTCAAATGCAGGGGAAACAGACGAGTTAGCATAAAATCCATGCAAAATACATGATTTAGCTTCAAATCAATGCGATGTAGGGGGTTTACCTTCAAATCCATGCGAAACAAATGATTTAGCCTCAGATACTTGCTATATATACGAAATAGCTTCAAATGCAGGGGAGACAAACGAGTTAGCATCAAATCCATGCGAAACAAATGTTTTAGCTTCAAATCAATGCGATGTATAAGGTTTAGCTTCAAATCCATGCGAAATAAATGATATATCATCAGATACTTGCGATATAACTGATATAGCTTCAAATGCAGGGGAAACAAACGAGTTATCATCAAATCCATGCAAAACACATGATTTAGCTGCAAATCAATCCGATGTAGGAGGTATAGCTTCAAATCCAAGCGAAACACATGATGTAGCTTCAAATCGATACGATGTAGAAGGTTTAGCTTCAAATCCATTCGAAACAAATGATTTAGCCTCAGATACTTTCTATATATACGAAATAGCTTCAAATGCAGGGGAGACAAACGAGTTAGCATCAAATCCATGAGAAACAAATGTTTTAGCTTCAAATCAATGCGATGTATAAGGTTTAGCTTCAAATCCATGCGAAATAAATAATATAGCATCAGATGCTTGCGATATAACTGATATAGCTTCAAATGCAGGGGAAACAAACGAGTTAGCTTCAAAATCCATGCGATACACATCATTTTGCTTTAAGTCCATCTGAAGTAGAAGGCTTAGCTTCAAATCCATGCGAAACAAATGATTTAGGTTCAGATACTTGCGATATAAGTGATATAGCTTCAAAAGCAGGCGAAACTAACGAGTTACCTTCAAATCCATGCGACACAAATGATTTAGCTTCAAATACTTGCGATATAAATGATGTACCTTCAAATGGAGGCGAAACAAACGAGTTAGCTTTAAATCCAAGCAAAACATATGATTAAGCTTCCAATGCATGCGAAAGACGTGATTTAGGTACAAATTCATGCGAAACACAGGGTTTAGATTCAAATTCATGCGAAATAAATGATTTAGCTTCAAATCAATGCCATGAAGAAGGTTTAGCTTCAAATCCATGCGAAATAAATGATATAGCATCAGATACTTGCGATATAAATGATATAGCTTCAAATGCAGGGGAAACAAACGAGTTATCATCAAATCCATGCAAAACACATGATTTAGCTGCAAATCAATCCGATGTAAAAGGTTTAGCTTCAAATCCAAGCGAAACACATGATTTAGCTTCAAATCAATGCGATGTAGAAGGTTTAGCTTCAAAATCCATGCGAAACAAATGATTTAGCATCAGATACTTGCGATATAACTGATATAGCTTCAAATACAGCGGAAACAAACGAGTTAGCAGAAAATCCATGCAAAACAAATAATTTAGCTTCAAATCAATGCGATATAGGAGGTTTAGATTCAAATCCATGCGAGACAAGTGATTTAGCCTCAGATACTTGCGATATAACTGATATAGCTTCAAATGCAGGGGAGACAAACGAGTTAGCATACAATCCATGCAAAACACATGATTTAGCTTCAAATCAATGCGATGTAGAAGGTTTAGCTTCAAATCCATGCGAAACAAATGATTTAGCTTCAGATACTTGCGATATAACTGATATAGCATCAAATGCAGGTGAAACAAACGAGTTACCTTCAAATCCATGCGACACAAATGATTTAGCTTCAAATACTTGCGATATAAATGATGTAGCTTCAAATGCAGGCGAAACAAACAAGTTAGCTTTAAATCCAAGCAAAACATATGATTAAGCTTCAAATGCATGCGAAAGACGTGATTTAGGTTTAAATTCATGCGAAACACAGGGTTTAGATTCAAATTCATGCGAAACAAGTGATTTAGCTTCAGATACTTGCGATATAAGTGATGTAGCATCAAATGCAGGCGAAACAAACGAGTTAGCTTCAAATCCATGCGAAACAAATGATTTAGCTTCAAATCAATGCCATGTAGAAGGTTTAGCTTCAAATCCATGCGAAATAAATGATATGCCATCAGATACTTGCGATATAACTAATATAGCTTCAAATGCAGCAGAAACAAACGAGTTATCATCAAATACATGCAAAACACATGATTTAGCTGCAAATCAATCCGATGTAAAAGGTTTAGCTTCAAATCCAAGCGAAACAGATGATTTAGCTTCAAATCAATGCGATGTAGAAGGTTTAGCTTCAAATCCATGTGAAACAAATGATTTAGCTTCAAATCCATGCGAAACAAATGATTTAGCATCAGATACTTACGATATAACTGATATAGCTTAAAATGCAGGGGAAACAGACGAGTTCGTATAAAATCCATGCAAAACACATGATTTAGCATCAAACACTTGCGATATAAGTGTTATACCATCAAATGCATGCGAAACGAAGGAGTTAGCTTCAAATCCATGCGAAACACATGATTTAGCTGTAAATCAATGCGATGTAGTAGGTTTAGCTTCAAATCCATGCGAAACAAATAATTTAGCTTCAGATACTTGCGATATAACTGATATAGCATCAAATGCAGGGAAACAAACGAGTTAGCATAAAATCCATGCAAAACACATGATTTAGCTTCAAATCAATGCGATGTAGAAGGTTTAGCTTCAAATCCATGCGAAACAAATGATTTAGCTTCAAACACTTGTGATATAAGTGATATAGCTGCAAATGCAGACGAATCAAACGGATAGCTTCAAAATCCATGCGATACATATCGTTTAGCTTCAAATCGATACGATGTAGAAGGTTTAGCTTCAAATCCATGCGAAACAAATGATTTAGCTTAAAACACTTGCGATATAAGTGATATAGCATCAAATGCAGGCGAAACGAACGAGTTAGCTTCAAATCCATGCGAAACACATGATTTAGCTGCAAATCAATTGCGATGTAGAAGGTTTAGCTTCTAATTCATGCGCAACTCATGATTTAGCTACAAATAAATACCAACTAGATGTCCTACCTTCAAATCCATGCGAAACAAATTATTTAGCTTCAGATACTTGCGATATAAGTGATATAGCATCAAATGCAGGCGATACGAACGAGTTAGCTTCATAACCATGCGAAACACACGATTTAGCTTCAAATCAATGCGATGTTGAAGGTTTAGCTTCAAATCCATACGATATACAAGATTTAGCTTCAAATCAATGCAATGTAGAAGGTTTAGCTTCAAATCAATGCGATGTAGAAGGTTTAGCTTCAAACCAATGCGACACAAATGATTTTTCTCCAAATACTTGCGATACAAGTGATATAGCTTCAAACGCAGGCGAAACAAGTTACCTACTATTCCATGCGACCCACATGATTTAGCTTCAAATCAATGCGAAGTAGAAGGCTTAGCTTCAAATCCACGCGGAACAAACGATTGAGCTTCAAACACCTCGGATGTAGGTGATATAGATTCAACTGCATGCGCAACAAACGAATTAGCTTCAAATCCATGCGAAACATATGATTTTGCTGCAAATCAATGGGATGTAGAAGGTTTATCTTCAAATCCATGCGAATCAAAAGATTGTGATTCGAACACTTGGGATATAGGTGATATAGCTTCATATGCAGACGAATCAAACGAGTTAGCTTCAAAATCCATGCGATACACATAATTTAGCATTAAATCCATGCGAAGTAGAAGGCTTAGCTTCAAATCCATGCGAAACAAATGATTTAGCTTAAAACACTTGCGATATAAGTGATATAGCATCAAATGCAGGCGAAACGAACGAGTTAGCTTCAAATCCATGCGAAACACATGATTTAGCTGCAAATCAATTGCGATGTAGAAGGTTTAGCTTCTAATTCATGCGCAACTCATGATTTAGCTACAAATAAATACCAACTAGATGTCCTACCTTCAAATCCATGCGAAACAAATGATTTAGCATCAGATACTTGCGATGTAACTGATATAGCTTCAAATGCAGACGAATCAAACGAGTTAGCTTCAAAATCCATGCGATACACATCATTTAGCTTTAAATCCATGCGAAGTAGAAGGCTTAGCTTCAAAACTATACGAAACAAATGATTTACCTTCAGAAACTTGCGATATAAGTGATATAGCATCAAATGCTGGCGAAACGACCGAGTTAGCTTCAAATCCATACGAAACACATCATTTAGCTTCAAATCAATGCGATGTAGAAGGTTTAGCTTCAAATCCATGCGAAACAAATGATTTAGCATCAGATACTGGCGATATAACTGATATAGCTTCAAATGCGGGGGAAACAAACGAGTTAGCATCAAATCCATGCAAAACACATGATTTAGCTTCAAATTAATGCGATGTAGAAGGTTTAACTTCAAATCCATGCGAAATAAATGATTTAGCATCAGATACTTTCGATATAACTGATATAGCTTCAAATGCAGGGGAAACAAACGAGTTAGCATAAATCCAAGCAAAACACATGATTTAGCTTCGAATCAATGTGATATAGAAGGTTTACCTTCAAATCCATACCTATGCGAAACAAATGATTTAGCTCCAAACACTTGCGATATAAGTGATATAGCATCAAATGCAGGGGAAACAAACGAGTTAGCATCAATTCATGCGAAACACATGATTTAGCTGCAAATCAATGCGATGTAGAAGGTTTAGCTTCAAATCCAAACGAAACACATGATTTAGCATCAAATCAATGCGATGTAGAAGGTATAGATTCAAATCCAAGCGCAACACATGATTTAGCTTCAAATCAATGCGATGAAGAAGGTTTAGCTTCAAATCCATGCGAGACAAATGATTTAGCATCAGATACTTGCGATATAACCGAAATAGCTTCAAATGCAGGGGAATCAAACGAGTTAGCATCAATTCCATGCAAAACACATGACTTACCTTCAAATCAAAGCGATGTAGAAGGTATATCTTCAAATCCAAACGAAACACATGATTTAGCTTCAAATCAATGCGATGTAGAAGTTATAGATTCAAATCCAAGCGCAACACATGATTTAGCTTCAAATCAATGCGATGTAGAAGGTTTAGCTTCAAATTCATGCGAAACAAATGATTTACCTACAAACACTTGCGATATAAGTGATATAGCAGGAAATGCAGAAGAATCAAACGGGAGGCTTCAAAATCCATGCGATACATATCATTTAACTTCAAATCGATACGAAGTAGAAGGCTTAGCTTCAAATCCATGCGAAACAAATGATTTAGGTTCAGATACTTGCGATACATTGATATTGCTTCAAACGCAGGCGAAACTAACAAGTTAGCTTCAAATCCATGCGAAACACATGATTTAGCTTCAAACACTTGGGATATAAGTGATATAGCTTCAAATGCAGACGAAACAAACGAGTTCGCTTCAAAGCCAAGCGAATCACATGATTTAGCTGTAAATCAATGCGATGTAGAAGGTTTAGCTTCAAATCCATGCGAGACAAATGATTTAGCATCAGATACTTGCGATATAACTGATATAGCTTCAAATGCAGGGGAAACAAACGAGTTAGCATAAAATCCATGCAAAACACATGATTTAGCTTCAAATCAATGCGATGTAGAAGGTTTAGCTTCAAATCCATGCGAAACAAATGATTTAGCTTCAAACACTTGTGATATAACTGATATAGCTTCTATTGCAGGGGAAACAACGAGTTAGCTTCAAATCCATGCGAGACACATGATTTAGATGCAAATCAATGCGATGTAGAAGGTTTAGCTTCAAATCCATGCGAAGCAAATGATTTAGCATCAGATACTTGCGATATAACTGATATAGCTTCAAATGCAGGGGAAACAAACGAGTTAGCATCAAATCCATGCGAAACGCATGATTTAGCTGCAAATCAATGCGATGTAGAAGGTTTAGCTTCAAATCCATTCGAAACAAATGATTTAGCATCAGATACTTGCGACATAACTGAAATAGCTCAAACGCAGGGGAAACAATCGAGTTAGCATCAATTCCATGCAAAACACATGATTTAGCTTCAAGTCAAAGCGATGTAGAAGGTATATCTTCAAATCCAAACGAAACACATGATTTAGCTTCAAATCAATGCGATGTAGAAGGTATAGATTCAAATCCAAGCGCAACACATGATTTAGCTTCAAATCAATGCGATGTAGAAGGTTTATCTTCAAATCCATGCGAGACAAATGATTTAGCATCAGATACTTGCGATATAAACGAAATAGCTTCAAATGCAGGGGAAACAAACGAGTTAGCATCAAATCCATGCAAAACACATGATTTAGCTTCAAATTAATGCGATGTAGAAGGTTTAACTTCAAATCCATGCGAAATAAATGATTTAGCATCAGATACTTTCGATATAACTGATATAGCTTCAAATGCAGGGGAAACAAACGAGTTAGCATCAAATCCATGCAAAACACATGATTTAGCTTCAGATACTTGCGATATAACTGATATAGCATCAAATGCAGGGAAACAAACGAGTTAGCATCAAATCCATGCAAAACACATGATTTAGCTTCAAATCAATGCGATGTAGAAGGTTTAGCTTCAAATCCATGCGAAACAAATGATTTAGCTTCAAGCACTTGTGATATAAGTGATATAGCTGCAAATGCAGACGAATCAAACGGGGTAGCTTCAAAATCCATGCTATACATATCATTTAGCTTCAAATCGATACGAAGTAGAAGGCTTAGCTTCAAATCCATGCGAAACAAATGATTTAGGTACAGATACTTGCGATATAAGTGATATAGCATCAAATGCAGGCGAAACGATCGAGTTAGCTTCAAATCCATGCGAAACACATGATTTAGCTGCAAATCAATGCGATGTAGAGGGTTTAGCTTGAAATCCATGCGAAACAAATGTTTTAGCTTTAAATCCATGCGAAGTAGAAGACTTAGCTTCAAATCCATGCGAAACAAATGATTTAGCAACAGATACTTGCGATATAACTGATATAATTTCAAATGCAGGGGGAACAAACGAGTTAGCATCAAATCCATGCAAAACACATGATTTAGCTTCAAATCAATGCGATGTAGAAGGTTAAACTTCAAATCTATACGAAACAAATGATTTAGTTTCAGATACTTGCGATATAACTGATATAGCTTCAAATGCAGACGAATCAAACGAGTTAGCTTCAAAATCCATGCGATACACATAATTTAGCTTTAAATCCATGCGAAGTAGAAGGCTTAGCTTCAAATCCATGCGATCAAATGATTTAGGTTCAGATACTTGCGATACATTGATATTGCTTCAAATGCAGGCGAAACTAACGAGTTAGCTTCAAATCCATGCGAATACATGACTTAGCTTCAAATCAATGCGATGAAGAAGGTTTAGCTTCAAATCCATGCGAGACAAATGATTTAGCATCAGATACTTGCGATATAACCGAAATAGCTTCAAATGCAGGGGAATCAATCGAGTTAGCATCAATTCCATGCAAAACACATGACTTACCTTCAAATCAAAGCGATGTAGAAGGTATATCTTCAAATCCAAACGAAACACATGATTTAGCTTCAAATCAATGCGATGTAGAAGTTATAGATTCAAATCCAAGCGCAACACATAATTTAGCTTCAAATCAATGCGATGTAGAAGGTTTAGCTTCAAATTCATGCGAAACAAATGATTTACCTACAAACACTTGGGATATAAGTGATATAGCAGGAAATGCAGACGAATCAAACGGGGAAGCTTCAAAATCCATGCGATACATATCATTTAACTTCAAATCGATACGAAGTAGAAGGCTTAGCTTCAAATCCATGCGAAACAAATGATTTAGGTTCAGATACTTGCGATACATTGATATTGCTTCAAACGCAGGCGAAACTAACAAGTTAGCTTCAAATCCATGCGAAACACATGATTTAGCTTCAAACACTTGGGATATAAGTGATATAGCTTCAAATGCAGACGAAACAAACGAGTTCGCTTCAAAGCCAAGCGAATCACATGATTTAGCTGTAAATCAATGCGATGTAGAAGGTTTAGCTTCAAATCCATGCGAGACAAATGATTTAGCATCAGATACTTGCGATATAACTGATATAGATTCAAATGCAGGGGAAACAAACGAGTTAGCATAAAATCCATGCAAAACACATGATTTAGCTTCAAATCAATGCGATGTAGAAGGTTTAGCTTCAAATCCATGCGAAACAAATGATTTAGCTTCAAACACTTGTGATATAAGTGATATAGCTGCAAATGCAGACGAATCAAACGGGATAGCTTCAAAATCCATGCGATACATATCGTTTAGCTTCAAATCGATACGATGTAGAAGGTTTAGCTTCAAATCCATGCGAAACAAATGATTTAGCTTAAAACACTTGCGATATAAGTGATATAGCATCAAATGCAGGCGAAACGAACGAGTTAGCTTCAAATCCATGCGAAACACATGATTTAGCTGCAAATCAATTGCGATGTAGAAGGTTTAGCTTCTAATTCATGCGCAACTCATGATTTAGCTACAAATAAATACCAACTAGATGTCCTACCTTCAAATCCATGCGAAACAAATTATTTAGCTTCAGATACTTGCGATATAAGTGATATAGCATCAAATGCAGGCGATACGAACGAGTTAGCTTCATAACCATGCGAAACACACGATTTAGCTTCAAATCAATGCGATGTAGAAGGTTTAGCTTCAAATCCATACGATATACAAGATTTAGCTTCAAATCAATGCAATGTAGAAGGTTTAGCTTCAAATCAATGCGATGTAGAAGGTTTAGCTTCAAACCAATGCGACACAAATGATTTTTCTCCAAATACTTGCGATACAAGTGATATAGCTTCAAACGCAGGCGAAACAAGTTACCTACTATTCCATGCGACCCACATGATTTAGCTTCAATCAATGCGAAGTAGAAGGCTTAGCTTCAAATCCACGCGGAACAAACGATTGAGCTTCAACACCTCGGATGTAGGTGATATAGATTCAACTGCATGCGCAACAAACG